>NW_024871181.1:3140000-3307500 GCF_019054845.1 Dipodomys spectabilis
GTTGTATGCAACTATCTGGGCCTGGTGCCAGGGAGGACCCCTGTAGTCCCGGACACACAGTACCAACCCAATAGCCCCCTTAGGGGGCTGCCTGGGGCTTCAGGTACTATAATAGCACAGCGTACCTATTGTGGCATTGTCACAACAACCCCACGAGGACACACACCACTTCTCTGCTTAATGATGGGGAAACGGGGGCAGCAAGTGTGGAGGGAACTGTCCTGAGCTCACACAGACTCGGCTGACCCCAAAGTCCCCTCTCCCTGAAGTCCAGCCCACCAGAAATGACAGCCTTGCGTGTGTCCCTCCCACACCAGCTGCCCCTGGGCTAGCTAAGGACGGGCCCCCTGCTCCCACCCCTGGTTCTGAGCAGGGGCTCAGTGCTGCTCACTGTTTCTGGATGTTTCTCAGCATCTGAGGTTGCAGGGGTGCATGGTGAGGTACGGAAAGGGGAGGGACAGAATTGGCCCGGTCCTCACCGCCCTGAGCCTCCACCTCTGCTCATCCCAGGGGGAAACGTGCACAGTTAAGCACTGGACACACGCAGCCTGGCCACGGGGCCGGCAAGCCCCCCCTCCCACCATGGTGCCGGGAGGAGGCCGGTGGGGTGCAGCCCCCGTGGCCTGGCTCTTCTTTGCAGATCTGCAGGACATGTCCCTGCTGACCCTGAGCACCAAGACCCCCAAGGACTTCTTCAGCCAGCACCAGCTGCTGCTGCACGTGGCCAAGGCCGAGATGGAGAAAGTGAGAGTGTTCCAGGCCACACGTGAGTCACCAGCCGTGGCCCTGGCCCTGGGGGGGCCGCCCTGCACACCCACAGAGAACCCCCAAGGCTGGGCACGGTCCGTGCCTCACGCCTGGAATCCCAGCTACTCAGGAGGCTGAGATCTGAGGATCTCGAAGCCAGCCTGTGCAGGAAAGTCCGTGAGACTGTTATCTCCAGTGAACCACCAGAAAACCAGACGTGGCGCTGTGGCTCAAAGTGGTAGAGTGCTGTCCTTGAGCAAAAGCGCTCAGGCCGTGCGTTCAGGCCCCACTGCCGACCAAAAGAACAACACAAAGCTGTGACAGGCCATCTTGACCACCTCCCTGGCATTCTGAGCTCGATTTCTCTCTCCTCTCCTCTCCCTCTCTCACATACAAACACACATAAACACACACATACTCACGCTCACACTTATACAGACCACAAACTGAGTGTGTCACCGCCAGTGTTTGTTCTAAACCACCGCCTAAAACATCGGCAGCTTCTCAGCAGCTCAGCGCCCCCCTCCTTGGGGGCGCCAGCCTCGGCTCCTGGCACAGGGCACAGAGCTAGGCACACGGTGAAGTCCCTGTCTGCACGTGGCTGGCTGGGCCGGGGAAAGTGGGAGGAGAGCACTCACTGTGTCAGATAGTTTCCGGAGAGGGGCACAGCTTGCAGAAACCCCGGGGAAGGGCGACGCAGGTAGAGGCAATGGTGGGTGCAAAGGCCCTGAGGTGGGATCTTGCCTCTGTGAGTTTGAGGAAGGCAGGGAGTCCAGCCTGGATTGTGGCTCAAGAGAGGAAGATGAGGGCCAGAAGTCAAGGCCAAAATGAGGTGGATGAGGGCAGAGAGCACCCAGGGGGGTGAGCTCAGGGTCCCCGGGAGGAAGGGGGAGGCCGGGCCTGAGCCTCCCCTGCCCCGTCTAGGGGGCGGCCGGCCGTCCAGGTACAAGGCAGTCCTGGGGCCGCAGAAGTCCTCGCACTGCCTGAAGCTCCAGGGCGGCCAGCACCGCGTGGACTTCTACGTGGAGGGCCGGGCCTTCCCCGACGCCGACTTCCCCGGCCTCATTTCCCTCGGCATCTCCCTGCTGGACACATCCAACCCGGTAGGCCGCGCTGGCCTGGCTGCCCAGCAGAGGGGACAGCGCGGAGGCCAGGGGGCAGCAGCCGGCGTGGGCCCTGCTGGCCTGATGTGCCCCATCCTCTCCCCGCCCCTGCAGGAGCTCCCCGAGACCCTGCTTTTCCAAGACAGTGTGGTCTTCCGTGTGGCCCCCTGGATTATGACCCCCAACACCCAGCCCCCCCAGGAGGTGTATGTGTCCAGGTGAGACCCAGCAGGCCAGGGCCCGGATGCCCCTGAGTTCCGGGGACAGCACTGGCTTGTGTGAACCGGACAAGCATGCTCTCTCTGTGTGCCCACTGGGAGTTTTGAAAAAGCAGGGACAGATGGCCGCCGGCCTGCTGAGGGCCTGCCTTACTCCCGGGGGGTGAGACCCCAGTAGACCCAGGCCCCCAAGACAGGCTTTTAAGTCTCTTCAGAGTACTAGAAGCCTCTGGGAATGTGTCTAAATGCACCCTGATGGATGGGCACAGGGGCTCACGTCTGTAATCCCAGCTACGCAGGAGGCAGAGATGGGGAGGACTGTGGTTTGAGGTCTTGGCCACACACGTCACACGACAGCACAAAAGGGCTCAGTGATAAATGCCTGTCTGGCCAGGGCAAGGCCCCAAGTTCAAACCCCAGGACCACCCAGAATGAACACGAATGCACCTGTTTTGGCTGACCACTGAGCCAGGCTAGGGTCTCTGGGGATGGGGACTCCCAGACCCAGTCCCTGCTGAGCAAGCCGGGGGTCTTACAGTACCCTCTCCCCCGACTGCTTCACAGGTAGAAGGGAGGAGGGGTCACCCGGGGTCAGGATGCAGGCGGGGGTCAGCACAGGCCGTCTTCGGCAGGTGGGCATGCCCCCCCCCCTCCAGGAAGCCAGCCGGTGTGTCTAACCATCTCTGAGCTGGTGTCCAACAAGGGCAGAGATGGGTCCGCACATAGGCTTCTTGTGTCCCCCATCCCCAGGCTGGAGTTCCAGAAGTTTCTTTTTCTAGGATTTCTGATAATGAAGCCTTCCTGGAGTCGGTGGCTGCTCTGGCCAAGAAAGCCAAGTGCAAGCTGACGGTCAGCCCGCTGGAGGAGAACATGGACGACCAGTGGATGCAGGTGGGCAGCGTCTGCGTCCACCCTCCTGTCCTCCGGTGGTCAGGTAGGGGTCGGAGGGTCCTGAGCCAGGGGATGCAGCAGCCATGATCTGTTCTCTGCTGGAGCATACCGACCTCAGCTTCCTGGGTTCAGAGTAGACTGGCCACGCCCTGCTCCAGGGTTGGGGGGACAGGGGGCTTGCACTCTTGCTCGTTTTTTTCTGCTCAAGGCTGGTGCTCTACCACTTGAGCCATGCCTCCACTTCTGGCTCGTTGCTGACTCACTCGAGAGTCACAGACACTGCATGCATGCACTGTTGTACAGGGCCTGGCCTCTACCATGTAAGTTATTGTTTTTACTGAAGGCTGGTGCTCCATCGAGGGCTTGAGCCACAGCTCCACTTCCAGCTTTTTGGTGGTTCGTAGGAAACAAGTCTCACGGGCTCATCCTGCCTGGACTGGCTTTGAGCCTCGATCCTCTGATCTCAGCCTCCTGAGTCGCTAGGGTGACAGGTGTGAGAGGGTGACTGGATTCAGCCGCTCTTGCTGACCCAGGCTCCATGCGGGCAGCTTCTCTGCTGTCCCTGCTCCCCTGGGAGCCCTCTGCACCCCACATTCCTCGTCACCATGGTCCCCGTTGTCCCCCCCACCCCTGGTGCCCCTGCCTGCCTCCCTGGCTCTCCCCGGAAGCACTTCTGGAGGAGGGGCAGGTCCCAGTTCTCTGAGCTTCTTTTTGGGGTTCAGGTGTCTGGTGGGGGGGCTCTGACTCCAGGGGTAAGCAAGGTGATGGTCCCCCCCCAGCCCCACCCCAGTGCTCGATGCTAAGACCCAGCCACACAGCCTCTCCCCCGGCCCCCACCAGGATGAAATGGAGATCGGCTACATCCAGGCCCCCCACAAAACGCTGCCGGTGGTGTTTGACTCCCCAAGGGACAGAGGCCTGAAGGACTTCCCCATCAAACGCGTCATGGTAGGATGGCTGGGGCCCCCAGCTCCCCAAAACCCCTCCTGGCCTGTCTTCCCCCCATCTTCCCCTCCCCCAGGTCAGGTGGGTGGGGCCTGTCCACCCTGGAGCTCGGCATGTTCCTGAGATTGCCCAGCCCCGAGGTCGCCCTGGGCTGACCCAAGGAGCACGGTGGCCTCAAGCTGCCTTCCCTCGGGGACGGGGCCTCTGTGGTCTCCGTGCGAGGGGAGGAAGCGTGGTGTCAGCACGGCCTGCTTGGCTACGAGGTAGACGGATGTGAACTCAGCACAGATAATAACAACAATAACAATAATAATAACTGCATTATTGCGTTTGCTTTCTGTCAGCCCCGGCGCTGACTCACTTAATGACTACCCTTGACAGTAAGGTTCTCGGGGACCCATGTTACAGATGAGGAAACTGTGGGTCTGGTGAGCAGTGAGGGCTCAAACCCAGCCAGCCCCGCCAGAGCGCAGGCCCATCCCCACCCTGCCTCCCTGCAGTCCCAGGAAGCCCCCGGCCCCTGACCTGCACCATGAGCCCCAGAGTAAACACAGCAAGGAGTGGGGTGCGAGGTGTGCCAGGATGGGAGGTTTTCTGGGGAGCATCCTGCACCCCGGCCCATAGGGGATGGCGCAGTCCACAGCTGGTCCACTTCCTCTCTGCCACGCCCTGTGCTGGGCCCAGGTGGCAATGGGAGCTGGGGGTGGGGGACTGTGAACCCAGCTCAGGTTCCAGCTGAGGTCTCCTCAGCCAGTGCCACCCTGAGCCCCACCCCGCAGGGCCTGGCCCGCCTGCCAGGCTGCGTCTGCCCTGGACGGGCACTCCCAGGGCCGGGCCAGCTGTGTCCCCGTGCGGGTGCTCATGTCTATCATCCTAGCTACTCAAGGAGGCTGAGATCGGAGGTTCCCAGTTCAAAGCCAGCTGGGGCAGGAAAGTCTGTGAGACTCTTTGGTCTCCAATGAATTACCAAAAAGCCAGAAGTGGAGATTTGGCTCAAGTGGTAGAATGTTTAGTAGAGTGTTAGCCTTGAGGGAAAAAGCCAAATGAGGAAGTCCTACTACCAGCAAGAAAGCAAAGAAGGGGGGCTGGGAAGGTGGCTCAGTGGTAGATCGCTTGCCTTGCATGCATAAGGCCCTGGGTTCGATTCCTCAGCACCACATAAGCAAAAAGAAAAAAGGCAGAAGTAGCATTGTGGCTCAAGTGGTAGAGCGCTAGCCTTGAGCTGAAGAGCTCAGGGACAGCACCCAGGCCCAGAGTTCAAGGCCCCCCCCTCCCCAAAAAAAAGAAAGCGAAGAAGGAAGGAAAAAGGAAAGAAGGGAGGGAGAGAGGAAAGAAGGAAGGAAGGAAGGAAGGAAGGAAGTCAGTCTTGCAGACCTGGCTTATTCGGCCCAGGCCAAGCTTTGGGAGTGACCGCCGTGCCTTGGGCCCTGGCAGTGACCGGTCGCCTCCTGGCAGGCGCTGGTCCATCCTTTAACGCACCGCCACCCCGTGTCCACCCAGTGTCCCTAATGCAAGCCCCTGCTCCTCCACCTCAGGGTCCAAACACGGGCTACGTGACCCGAGGGCTGGATGCGGAAGAGATCACGGGGCTGGACTCCTTCGGGAACCTGGAGGTGAGCCCGCCAGTGGTGGTGGGGGAGAAGGAATACCCGCTGGGCAGGATTCTCATCGGGAACAGCAGTTACCCCAGGTAAGGGGGGAGAAGCGGGAGCCAGAGCGGGGTCCCCCACCGTCCCCCCAACCCGAGAGGGCACAGCAAGCATTGGGGGAGGGAGAGGATTCCAAGAGCAGCTGGGGGAGGGGTGGCGGGCAACAGGGCCAAGGTCAAGTTCCACGCTGGCACTCACGCTGTGGTCAGTGGATGCGGACTTACTGAGCAGCTACTGCACACCCAGAGCTGGGGACGTGGCCATGCATGCAACAGCCGCACCCCTGCCTCTCCGCTTACCAGGGGACCCTTCATGGTACAGTAACGAAGTCAGGGCATTTGAAAGGAGGGAAAGATCAGAAGGCCGAAGAGGAGGGGGACCTGTGTTGGGGTGACCAGGGCGGGCTTCTCTAGGGAAAGGACTCGAGCTGAGACCTGATAACAAGAAGGCAAGCCCACGTGCAGATCATGGCAGAGTATTCTGGCATGTGCAAAGGTCCTGGGGCAGGACAGAGCTTGATGTATTCCACAACTGGAGACTTGGATTGATGATGGATCAGGCAGTACTTTCTGAGGCTAGGTGCTGATTTTGTGCCTCAGTTTCCCCCCTCCCCCACCAAGTGAAACTGGAATGACAATTCCTCTAGTCAGCTCGTGAGAGATATGAGGATGGCAATTGAGACTCCCTTCCCTGGTTGGAGGAGAGCTCTCCTCTGGTCCCTGGGCACCTCCCCAAATGACGCTCCTTACCCTGTGGGGGCAGCCCGGACAGTCGGGACATGCACAAGGTGCTGCAGGACTTCCTGGAGGCCCAGCAGGTGCAGGCTCCTGTGAAGCTGTACTCTGACTGGCTGTCCGTGGGCCATGTGGATGAGTTCCTAAGCTTCGTGCCGGCATCTGACAGGAAGGTGGGCTCCAGAGCTGCTTGAAGTGGGGGTGGGGGTCCCTCCACATTCCTGGGAGCCACAGAGACAAAGCAGTGCTCACTCCAGTGCCTCTGCCCCAGGGCTTCCGGCTTCTCCTGGCCAGCCCCGGGGCCTGCTACAGACTATTCCAGAAGCAGCAGGAAGAAGGTCACGGAGAGGCACTGCTCTTCCAAGGAATCAAAAGTAAGTCGATCCAGGCACCGGGTGCTCACACCTGTAATCCCAGCCACTCGGGAGGCTGAGCTCAGAGGATGGCAGTGTGAGGCCAGCCTGGGGCAGAAAAGTCTGTTGAGACTCTTGAGTGAATCAGCCAAGAGCCGGGAGTGGAGGCATGGCTCAAGAGCACCAGCCTTGAGTGGAAAAGGCTGAGCAAGGGTGCAAGGCCCTGAGTTCAAGCCCCAGTACTGGCGCACACACACACTCACACACATACACATACACACACACACGCACACACACACACACACAGCGTAAGCCCGCTCTGCCCTACTCTGTGCGGGCGCTGTCCTCCCGGGTCACCAGGCCTCCTACTCCTGGTGGGAGCATCCAGGAAGCAGAGGTCTTTTGAATGCTGTGTGCCAGACGCCATGCCAGACACTGGGTGTCCCAGCCAGCTGTGAGGGCAACTACAACACGGGTTTAGGGACAGCAGGTGGACAGCCAGAAGGGCTTCCTGGAGGAGGCAGAGGCCGTGAGGGATGAGCAGGAGCTGGGGTATAGAGGGAGCCATGATGGGCAAGGAAGGAGACAGTGGTAGCAGTAAGTGCAAAGGCCTGGGGGCCGCAGAGAGCCGGTGTGAGCGGGAGGGCAGCCAGGACGCGGGAGGGCAGCCAGGACACAGGCTGAGCAGCCCGTGTGGCTGATCGCTCTCACCCAATGTGCAGTGGGGTGCCGTGGGGTTCCCGGCCGACCCGCTTCCTTCCCCTCCCCCACCCCTGCACGGCTGGGACCAAGGTAGGGTTTCACAGGCCGGGCAGGCCCTGTACCACCGCATGGCCCCAGCGCACGGCTTCTCCCCTCTAAACCCTCTGTTTTTGGAAGAGATTCTCCGGGGTATGAGCGGGCCGTGCGGCATGGGATTACAGGCTGCCCACAACATGTCTGCACCCTGGAACCCCCCCTTACAGCCGGGGGGTGTGGAGTCTCCACCAAGCCCACCCCAGGGTCTTTGCTTGTATTTTCTTTTTCCCCCTGACAGGAAGAAAACAGCAGACGATAAAGGCCATCCTGTCCAACAAGGTTCTGAAAGAACAGAACTCCTATGCCCAGGTGGGGAGCCTGGGGGGGCTGGGGGGGGAAGGTCCTGGCCACATCCCCACCCCTACCCTGCCCCTGGGATGGCCTAGGCCAGGCTGAAAGTGGGAGGGACCTGCCCTGGCCCCCCCCAACCCCTCCCCCTCCCCCGCCCGGGTTCCCGCCCCCTACCGTCCCTTTCTCCCCCTTTGCCCCAGAGCTGCATCGACTGGAATCGAGGGGTGCTGAAGAGGGAGCTGGGCCTGGCCGAGGAGGACATCGTGGACATCCCACAGCTCTTCAAGCTCACGGGCAACTCCAAAGCGAGGCTCAAGGTGGTGGCCTTCTTCCCCAACATGGTGAGGAGGTGGAAGCCCCCCCCCCTGCTGATACTTCAATGGCATCTGGCTAACAGGCTCTTACCAGCCAGGCTTCCTTCTGCTGAGAAGGAAGGGCCAGTCATTGTGTGTGTGTGTGTGTGTGTGTGTGTGTGTGCCCATGCGTGTGCACTGGTCCTGGTGCTTGAACCCAGGACCTCATGTTCTCACTTGGCTTTTGCACTCCAAGCTGGTGCTCTACCACTTGAACCACAGCTCCACTTCTGGCTTTTTGGTGATTCATTGAAGATAAGAGTCTATTGGATTTTGCTGCCCAGGCTGGCTTTGAACTGTGATCCTCAGATCTCAGCCACCTAAGTAGCTGACAGGTGTGAGCCACACTGGCTACAACCAGGATTTTCAAGGCTGCCTGAAAGACTTTCTCCCTTGTCTTTCTGGGTGGGTGGCGCAGTGGGGGAGTGAGGTGAGGGGCTGTCTCTGACCAGGGACCCCTGTTTCCTGCAGGTGAACATGCTGGTGCTGGGGAAGCACCTGGGCATCCCCAAGCCCTTCGGGCCCCTCATCAATGGCCGCTGCTGCCTGGAGGAGAAGGTGCGCTCGCTGCTGGAGCCGCTGGGCCTGCACTGCGTCTTCATCGACGACTTCGCCCCGTACCACATGCTGCATGGGGAGGTGCACTGTGGCACCAACGTGCGCCGCCAGCCCTTCAGCTTCAAGTGGTGGCACATGCTGCCCTGAGCGCAGCCCCCTCCTCCTCCCTCCTCCTCCTCCCTCCTCCTCCCACAGTGCAGCCCGGCAGGGATTCTGGGAAAGGCTGGGCTCCCTGGGCGTGGCCAGCCCTCCCAGCAATGGCTCCTCTCCTCTCCTGGGCCCAGCTCCCCACTCCTCCATGGTCCTCCTGTCGCAAACTCAGCTCTGCCCAGAGGAGCTAACATAAAGATGTTTTTACTCACTTTCTACATAAGGCTGTGAAGTTGTCCCTGTCATTCGGGCATGTCCCCTGCTGTCCTGGCTGTGACCAGCTCAGGAAAGCTACCAAGACACACTGGAAGCCAGGTGACCGCTGAGTGGCTTTTGCTCCCAGGTTGTTAGTTGCTCTATGAAATCTCGCAGGACTCTAGTTGGTTCCGAGCTTCTCGTAGAACCCAAGGAAGGGAGCCAGGCATGGCAGCACACACCTGTAATCCCAGCTACTCGGGAAGCAGAGCAGGAGGATCTGGAATTAGCAGCTAATTTGAGCCAAGTTAGTAGGACCTTGTCTCCAGGACATATTGAAAAGGGGGTGACATTGTTTCACATAAATGGGCATGTTGTACAAAGGGGTTTCAACTATTTGAAGATGACAAGAGTAATAAATATGAAGGGTTGATGGTGTGGCTCAAGCAGTTGGACACCTGGGTGAGACCCTGGGTTTAATCCTCAGTACTGGAAAAAAAAAAGAAAGGCTGGGTGCTGGTGGCTCACACCTATAACCCTAGCTACTCAGGAGGCTGAGATCTGAGGATCACAGTTCAAAGCCAGCGCAGGCAGAGAAGTCCGTGAGACTCTTATCTACAACTAACCAGCAAAAAGCCAGAAGTGGAGCTGTGGCTTAAGTGGTATAATGCCAGCCTTGAGCAAAAAGCTCAGAGACAGCACCTCCGCCCTGAGGTCAAGCCCGAGTAGTGGAACAACAACAAACTTCCAGCACTGTACTGCTAGACTGTGTCTCATTATGCATCGTGAGTGTGTGAGTGTGTGTGTGTCTGTGTCTGTGTGTCTGTGTCATGGGGCCTAAACTCTGGGTCTGGGCGCTGTCCCTCAGCTCTTCAGCTCAAGGCTAGTGCTCTACCACTGGAACCATAGTACCACTCCCAGCCTTTTCTGCTTATGTGGTGCTGAGGAATAGAATCCAGGGCCTCACGCAGGCAAGGCAAGCGCTCTACCACTGAGCCACCTTCCCAGCCCTCATTATGCATCTTTAAGGCATCTGATGCCAACAATAAATGCCACGAAGCAGAGGCTGCAAATGAGGGGGAAAGAAAAGCCAGGAAGGACGTGGAGACAGAGCCTGGCCCCAGTTTAACTTGCGGTACGCTTCTTCCCACATGCCCTGCCACCCGCTGAGCTGTGTCCCCTGAAATACAAACATTGAAGTTCTAATCCCCAGTCCTGCAGAATGTGACTGCTTTGGAAGACGCTCTTTCTAGAGCATCCACGAGTCCAAAATGACGTGATCAGAGTCAAATGAGCTCAGAGTGAGCCAAAGACGGGTGCTTAGAGTCATGGAATTTTGAGTCCCACCTGGGGCTACCTTGCAGGGCTGGGTCAAATGACCCTGGGGGGGGGGAGGTTCCATGCCCACGTGACAGCCAGCCCACAGAGCACGCACACCTGAGGCCAGGAACTCAAACACAGACCCTCACACAGATGAGGCCCCTCATCTTACTGACCCCACGCTTGCTCGGTTGGCAAGCCCAGGGAAAACTTCCGACCAACGCCTGTGTTCCGAATCAAACTCAGGCCCCGGCTCACCCCAGAGTACGGCTTTCAAATAAAGTACCTTGAAACATGACAGTGATTTTTGCCACCGCAGACCCAAACCGACCATTTCTACCCTTTCATGTTGCATTTCCACGATAAACTCCTGCCTCTGACTCGTTCCTGGATGCCGAACTTGTTGATTCACACACCCCCAGCCTCCCAATACCCCCACGCCCTTCACGGCGTCTCCAGCCCCTGACCTTGCCCCCCACCAGAGACCACCCAGTCACAGCCAGGTGGCTTCAAATACAAGATGTGGGCTGAGGCCAGAGATTCTGGGCCCAGGGGGCCTCTGGGATGGGTCCCTGGGGTCAGGGGTAGGGACGAGGGTGGGGACCTGCTGCCCTCTCTCCCAGCTCTTGTGTCATGGTGACCACAGTACTCCTGTATGCAGAGCCCCCCCCACCTCTGCCTGTGCTTTACAGAGACCCTGTGACAACATTTGGGGTCCCAGGTCGTCTCTGCCTCGAGAGCCTCAATGTAACCCCCACCCCCACCCCGCGCAGAGTATTTTCACATCCAGGGTGACATTCCGGACAGACGTGGCCCTCTGAGCTCTACGCCCGTGTGAACTTCGGGGTGGGGAGGAGTGGGAAGTTTAACTTCATAAACCGAGTGTCGACTTTCAGACTTCTGCAGTCGCGCACCTGTCTGAGATCTGGTTCCCAGACCAGATTCTGCACCAGAGACTCACTGCAGGAGGTTCGTGTGCGAACCCCATGGAGGGAGTGTGGGGACCACGCAGGCTTCAACGAGGACCCCTCGGGTTGCAAGCAGCCTAGTGTTTGCACCCCTCACACACCACATTGGGTAGGCCACCCCTGGAGGGGGACCTAGGCCAGCTGAGCATCTCCTGTGCATGGAAGACGCTTCCAGAAGGACTTGCTGTGAGCAGGCAGATGCTACTCTCTGGTAGCTGGGGAAACACGGCCCCCCTCCAGAAGGGGGGCCTCACAGGCCCACCCACCGGTGTCCATCCATGCTGGTTTAAAGTGACCACAGAGCTTGGGTCAGTTGTAGAGTCCCTGGGAGCCCACTGGGTTATTGGGGGGGAAGAAGCAGGCAAGGTCACCTAGTCATTTGTACCCCCCCCCTCCTCCAGGGATCTTCCCGGGACTGGGATTCAGTGGTGAAGGGGACTCCCTTCCTCTCCCCCAGAGTGCAGTGTCCTTCGCCTCCTCCTGCCAGGTGCCATGGGCCCAATGGGACAGGCCAAGCACCTGATGCCACCCAGAGGGAATTTGAGGGTTTTCCTGGCCAGCTCTCTACCTCCAAGGAGCAACTAAAGCAGCCCATTCAGGCGCCGAATCCTTCCCTCCATGCAGGGATTTTCACTTTGAGGCTTGAACAGGCCTGACCCCTCTCCCTCCCCCCCCAACCCAAGTCTTCCTCAGAGCCCAGACTCCAGGACAGCGGGGGTTGGTACTAGTGACCAGCAGCTGCAGGGGTCAAAGCAGGCTTCGAACTCAGCTCCCACCTAACATAGTCATGCCCAATGTAAAACGCAAAGCTTTTCTCCCAACTGGACCAGGAAGGAAGATCAGCAAGGGCTGGAATCCTATGTAGCACAGACTCTTTGTTAGGTTTAATAAATAAGAGGGCTGGCCAAGCGCTCAGGGCTCATGCCTGGCATCCTAGCTACTCAGCAGGCTGCGATCTGAGCGTTGTGGTTTGTGCAGAAATGTCTGCCAGACTCCGATCTCCAATTAACAGGCAAAAAAGCCAGACGTGGGGTTGCAGCTTAAGTAGTTGAGCACGTGTAGTTATGAGTGAGAAAGCCAATCAAGAAGCATAAGTCCGTGAGTTCTAGCACCAAAAACATAAGAAGGGAGGGCTGGGGCATGGCCAGAGCACCTGTCTAGCAAGCACAAGCCCTGATTTCAAACTCCCCCTCCCCCCCAAATCCTAAGCCTGTGTTCCACTGAGATGGATGGCAGCTGCCACCCATCCTGCCTCCCACTCCTCCATTCTACCTACTTGGTGTCCCCACCCCCATTGTTTGGTTGACAGCTGTGGGCAACCAGCTCACCTGAATCACCAGGAACTAGATACAGCCAACAACCCCTGTGTCCTCCCCCCCCCCCCCCCCCACCCACTACTCCTACTCCAGGGAATTGCAACGTTAACAAATTTTCCTTCCCTGATGGTTTTTGTCACCACCTTGGTCCAGCCCTTTGCCCAGCTCTCCTCATTTACTTCCGGAAGCATGCACTCTACAAGTCCTAGATCTTGGGATGCTGCGTCCCGACCATGGCTCCAGCTTATCCCCCTGACCTGCAGGTATTTCTGCCTGATGGCTTCTAGAAGAGTCTTTGAGTGAGTCTGTTCACGCATCAACTTCCCACCCTCCTCCTCCTCCCGGCTGAGGGCGGCCAGCCTTGGAGAGCACAGACGCTGCTGATAAATCACCCCTTCTCATCTCCCCTACCCCTGCGCACCCCACCGAGGAGCAGCAGCCACACCTGGATGGGGGGGGGGGTGAAGCCTCCCTCCGCTTAATAAGGCGGCGGGTTAGAGAGGCCCACGAACCATAGCAGGGGAGAGCGGACACACACTCCGGCCTCCTGGGCCTCGGTGCTGCGGTCAGCTTGGATAATCCTACCATGCCTGTCCAGCATCTCATCCGTCTGTCCTTGGACAGCCCTGTCCACGCCGTCTGCATACTGGGCATGGAAGTCAGCGTGGACATCAATGGGTAAGGCTGGCACTGTGCTCACTGTCCCTGAGTATCAGGGATTTCGGGGGACCCCAGGTTCGGGTCCCTAGAAGTCCTTCTCTTTTGTCATAGAAAGTTGGCGAAGTCCCTCGGCCCAGGGCTGGCCGGGCAGCGTGAGGGAATCGAGGGCCTTGGCACCTCTCTGTTCCCTGGCGGGGGCTGATCCTGAGGAGGAGGCCAGGCAGCCCTGCCTTCCCCGGCGTCCTGGCTTAGATCTCCCTCGTCCCTGGCCCTCTTCCTTTTCTCACCAGGATAGCTCTGGGGCTCAGACACGGCCGCCCCCTCCTTGGGAGCTGGGGATTTGTAAAAGAGCCTGAGGAGACTGGATGAGGCTGACATTGTTAGGGCCTTTCACCCCCCAGCAGCAGCAGGCCTCTGCTTCAACTTCCCAGGGGCCAGAGGGCTGGGGGTCACCCCCACTCTGCGGGGTGCCTGCCAGCCCGCGGAGGGACATCATCGTCTGTGCCTGACTCTGTTTTCAGGTGCGCCCCCATGGAGTGCACGTCCTTCACCATCCACGGCTCCCCCGGGGTCCTCATCGGCAGCTCGAGCACCACCTTCACGAGGAAGGACACTACCGTCTCGCGTCCGCTCCCCAGTCCCACGCACATGCTGCTGCAGATGCTCTCGCTCAGCTCCAGTGAGGACGAGGACAAGGTGAGGAAATGGGGTCTCACAGAACACCGGGCTGGTCTATGGGCTCTCTCTGGGGTGGGGGGGGACAGGTGCCTCGATGGGGCTCCATCTGGGCCGTAGGGCTAAACTTGCCCTCCCAGTGCAGTCAGAACCGGGTGGGTGAGTTGGCGCCCCGCTTTTATAGCTGCAGGTCCCCAGGCGTCCCTGGCCCAGAACTTGAGGAGCGGGGGAGGGGGAGGCCTTGTCGGCAGCTGGCCGGAGGCGAATGTGGCTGATGGGCCTGTGATTCACTCCCTCTCCTTAAGCTGTGTCCCTGGATGAGCCTCCTCTCCTGGGCTCAGTTGAGGGGGCTCAGCTGGGCCTCACCCACCTGAAAGCCGGTCAGAGCTCAGCCTCTACCACCAGGAGGGGGCAGCAGAGGGGAGGCCCAGCCTTGAAGGAACAAACAGGAGAACCTGCAGGCCGAGGCTCTGACTAATGGCTGGGTCCCTGGCTCAGGATGGAGTTGAAGTCGAAGCCAGGGCTGAAGGGTGGTCTCTGGAAGGAGCGGCTGGGACATGACTAGCCCAGCACCCAGGGGTGTCCCCTCCTCCAGGCAGCTGGAGCTGTCGGATGGCCTGCCTGAGAGAGTCAGGAGACAGGGTCCCAGGAGCATGACAGAGCTTGGGCGATGCCCTGGCAGCCGGGATCTCCTCTGGGCAAGGGAGGGAGTAGAGACACCCCTGAACACACCTGCAGGGCCAGTTGTGCAACGAGACATCAAAGGGCCGGGGTGCCATGGCAGTTTGAGTGCCAGGTCCCCCAGGCCAGCTCCCCAGGAGATGTTGGGAACGCGACACTTGAACCATGAATTCAGGTCACGTCCCTTGGCCTGTGGCTCTGCTCCCGGTGCTCCACAGATCCTGGTGCTGTCTCCACAGGTGGAGGTGTCCTACTTCTGCCCCAATGAGGACAGCCCTGCCGCCACAGCTGTGCTGTACCTCACCAGCATCTGTGAGTACGGCTTCCCCCAGGGACCCGGCCCCGCCCTTCACAGGAGAGCCTTTGCCCAGCCAGAGAAACCCAGGACCCGGCCTATGGCTGTGCCTCCTGGGTTCCTGAGCCGATTGCAATCGGACCTCTACCGCTGCTATGTCTCTTAATACCTCCCTACTTCAGGGTCTGCGGCCTCCAACGCCAGTCCCTTCTTGACAATTCTATCCACCTGCTCCTTCCCAGGATGCTTTGCAGGACTCCTCCCCCTATGGGCCAGGGAAAGTCTTCCAGGCTCACCTGGCTTAGATGCCCCTCCCCCATCCCATCCTCACCCCCAGTCTTCAGCCAGGTAGTGCCGATTAGCTGTCACCTATCCTAACATAGTTTCTTAGGTGTCTAATGTAACAGATGCCAAATCAAAGTGGTTTTTCTTCTCTTTCAAACCTACCTTTCTAGTAGCTTCCCTGGTGCAGTCTGTGGTCGCTTCGGCCTGCTTGCTGCTCAGGCTGGGAACCTTGGAAATGCCTTTAGTCTCTGCTCAGCCTGTCAATCTGTGGGTCTTGATGAACTCTCTCTTCCCATGCTCTTACCCTGGTCTAAGCCTCCATCCCTTGTCTCCATAGGCACATCTCCCTTTGACGCTGCTGCTTTTGCTCTTCTGTAGGTCTTGGCTTGGTCTAGCAGCCAAGCGTGTGCGTGCGTGTATGTGTGTGAGTACATGCTAGTTCTGGGGTTGAACTCAAGGCCTTCCACCCTTGCTTGGCTTTGTTTGCTCAAGGCTGGCACTCTATCACTTGAGTCACACTTCCCATTTTGGGCTTTTTTTTTTTTTTTTGCTGGTTAGTTGGAGATAAGAGGCTCATGGACTTTTCTGCCCCCGGCTGGCTTTGAACCTTGATCTCCAGACCTCAGCCTCCTGAGTAGCTAGGATTACAGGCATGAGCCACCAGTGCTCAATTAGTGCCTCTGTTCCAAGTCTTCAACTGCTTTTGTTAGGCAGATCAAAGCCAGTGGCTAGCCACAGCTTGTGGATCATGTCCAGTCTGGATGGTTGAGATTCCCCACTTGCTTTACAGACGTCTCCCTGGACGCGGACATCTACCGTGATGGGCAGCTGGAGATGGCAAGCGACAAGCTGGCAAAGGTGGGGTGCTGCCCAAGAGCCGGTGGGGCCCGTCCCTGCCCCCACCCGACCTCCAGAGCCTCGGTTACACTGCATGTCAGGACTGAAGTTGATTAGTGGCTTCGCCCCAAGCCAGGTTTCCAGCAACTCTAGACACTCCTCACCTGGTCAGCTGGATCAGGGTTCACTGCCAGCCTGGTGGGGCGCACCTCTTCAATTTGCCCCACTTGCCTGGCACTAGGCTAGGTAGAGCTGGGAGCCTGGATCAGATCTTCCCTCTCGGCTCCTGGCCTGAGGCGGACACCTCAACCTCTGTCCTGACACGTTCCTAGGGCCGAGGGGAAAGGCTGGCTCTGGCCTTGGTAGACACTGGCATGGGAGGAGCTGAAGGTATATGTGGTGTCTTCCTGAGTTGATATGCGTATCGTTTGCAGAAAAAGTGGGTGTGGGGGCCCAATGGCTGGGGCGCCATCTTACTGGTGAACTGCAACTCTGTCGATCTGAGCCAAGTCACGGACAAGGCCATCTTCTCCAAAGGTGAGCCTGCTGGCCCCTCCTCCGACCCCTCCTCAGCCAGGCCCCACCCCGGACACAGGCAGAGTTCCTTTGGGTGGAGCAGGTCTCCATTCTTGAGAGTTGGGTGGTGGTAGAGTGCTTGCCTAGCATCTGGTCCAAAGTCCTAGGTCTTGTTTTTGTGCCAGTACTGGGGCTTGAACTTGGGGTCTAGGCACTGTCCCTGAGCTGTTTAGCTGGTATTCTTATCACTTGAGCCACTGCTCCACTTGCAGCTTTCTGTTGGTTATTTGGAGATAAAAGGCTCATAGACTTTTACCTGCCCAGACTGGCTTTGAACTGTGATCTCAGATCTCAACCTCCCAAGTAGCTAGGATTACAAATGTGAGCCACTGGTGCCACTCTGTCCTGTTCGAGAGCCCTAGCACCCCCCACAGGCATACCACATGTACCGATCTCCTCCACAGCTGTTTTGTGGTGACAGATCATGTGGCTTTGTGGGAAGAGCCTAGGCTATCCTGGGGTTTGAGCTCTGGGCCTCACACTTGCTAGACAGGTGCTCTTCCACTTGAGCCATACATCCAGTCCTTTTTTTTTTTTTTGGGTCCGGTCATGGGGCCTGAACTTTGGGCCTGGGCGCTGTCCCTCAGCTCTTCAGCTCAAGGCTAGCGCTCTATTACTTGAGCCACAGAGCCACTTCCAGCTTTTTTTTCTTTTTGCTTATGTGGTGCTGAGGAATGGAACCCAGGGCCTCATGCATGCAAGGCAAGCGCTCTACCACTGAGCCACCTTCCCAGCCCCACATCCAGTCCTTTTGCTCTGGTTATTTTTGAGATAATTCCTTTTGGACCAGTTAAAACATGTACTATCACCTGTTTATGCTTCTGATTGTAGCTGGGATGATGGGCATGTACCACCATGGCACAGATTTTTTGTTTGTTGTTGTTGAGATGGGAGTCTCACTTTCTTGCCCAGGCTGGCTTGGAACTGTGATCCTCCCAATCTCTTGGCTCCTGAGTAGCTGGATTATAGGTGTGTAGCACTGAGCCCAGCCAAACACATAGGCTTTAATGTCAAGATGTCAGTGTTCCTTTGCACCAACCTCCATCTTGGTTTCTGTCACTTCCAGCCCTGGGACACCAGGGTCTGAAGTTGGTGTCTTTTCTTTTGCCCAGAAATAAAGACTCTGGCTGAAGTGACTCTGAGTGTCCAAGGCCCCAGCAGCACCTTAAAGAACTATGGGCTGGTCCTCCACACCTCTGAGGAAGAGGCGAAAAAGATAAGAGTCTACTGGCCCCAGGGTAAGGATCCCAACTCTAAGTCTTCTTAGGCCCCCTGGGGGCTGGGATGAGATGGGCCCTCACCACCTCTAGGTCTCAGAAGGGTCCTGCTGTGAGCCCAGAGCTTCAGACCAGGAGCTGCCATGGAAGGAATCGTGTCCTGGAATTCTCTGCTGTCACCCTCACCAACGTAAAATCGAGGTGTTGGCACCTATTCTGTAGGATTCTTGCAGCTAGGAGAGGAGCAATTTGTTCTAGCTGATAGGACAGCCATAGCCTTAGAGAACCTCTCCTCCCAATAGCCTTCACCAGAGGAGATATCTGTGTGTGTGTGTGTGTGTGTGTGTGTGTGTGTGTGTGTGTGTGTGTGTGTGTGTGTGTGTGTGTGTGTGTGTGTGTGTGTGTGTGTGTGTGTGTGTGTGTGTGTGTGTGTGTGTGTGTGTGTGTGTGTGTGTGTGTGTCAGTACTAGTGCTATAACTTGGGGCTGTGAGTTGTCCTTCAGCTTTTTCCCTCAAGGCTGGGATTCTACCACTTGAGCCCACAACTCAACCTGGGGCTTTGTGGTGGAGAATTGGAGAGAAGAGTCTTTGTGGACTTTTTCCTGCCCAGGCTGGCTTTGACCTGAGATCCTCCTGTCTCAGCCTCCTGAGCAGCTAGGATTGCAGCTGAGCTGCTGGTGCTCAGCTTCCCATCTGTGTTCTGGAGACCCTTGCTATACCTAGAAACCCAAGTGGTGTGCCTGCCCTGGCACCTACATCCCAGGCAGCCCTTCACCCCCTGCCTGCCTGCCTCCCCTGGAGGTAGGCACTCACCCTGTCCTGCAGCCTGCTGGTCGGGTGCTGGGTTAGCAGTAGACATGTCTGCAAGTCACCCTTAAGTCTTGACTTGCAATGCCTGGTGGCTTGGTTGAATGCCTGAGTTTCTCAGGTTGAGATTTAACTGAGTCAGAGTCTATGCTTCCTTCCCTACTGATGTGTGGGCCTCAGTCTGTCATCCTCCATGCCAGAGCCTCTTAAGTCTGAATGCATTGCTAAACGTAGAAGGAATCTGAGCGCATGCAGAACAGGCTACGTGGATTGGTTCTCATATGCTAGGGATCAATCATGGAGAACTGGGTTGTCTAGGCCTAGCTTAGGCTAGGAGGGCTACACTAGCTGAGTCATCCAGTATAGAAAGCCCAGAGATGCCCTGGGCCAGACCACATGATCCCCAGAAGCCTCCCAGAGGGACACACACTGTACTTAACCATGAGTACCCTGCATAGTGACCCTCCTGGTCCAAGACAGGGACTTGGACTTGGGATCTGATGCTTTTGCTCATTGGCTGGTGCTCTACCACCTGAGTCATGCCTCCAACCACAACCTGTTCTCTCATTGAGAACCCTTATTAGAACCAGGCGCTGGTGGCACACAGCTGTAATCATAGTTAGGAGGCTAAGATGGAAGGATCAAGATTCAAAGCCAGCTCAGGCAGGAGAGTTGATGAGACTACTGGCTTTTTTTCCAGCAAATTAGAGATCTGAAGATGGGGCTCATGGGATAGAGGTACCAGCCTTGAGTGAAAAAGCTAAACAAGAGCGTAAAGCCCCAAACTCGAGCCCCAGTACCAGCACAAACAGAATGCTTGGGAAGAATGCAGGTTAGGGAGAAGTCAACATGGGCTTTCACAAAGACCTCCAAGTGATGCTAAAGTTGACATAGTCTAGAATCTGAGGTTTCCAGAGAAATAGACACAGCAGACAGCTGGAGAAACAAGAACCTCGAAAGCATGGTAGCACGTTCTACTGGAGTAAGATAGCCAAGGATATGGCAGATGGCGATTGGTGGGGGCTTGGCGGTAGACTCTGGCCTAGCCTGTGTGCAGGCCCTGGGCCATCCCCAGTAGAGCTAAGGTTGCCACATCCTAAAGTGAGACCTTAGGGTGTGGCAGCTTGTCTTGCTGTTGAGATGAGATTTAAAGACCTGGCTTAAGCAGAGCTGAGGTATTTTTCCAAAAGAGTAGAGGAGGAGGAGCTGGGGTTGATGGTGCGTGCAAGAGAGCAGAGGTGACCCGGGTGCCTATAATCCTAGCTACTCGGGAGGCTGAGATCTGAGGATTGTGCTCCACTGTCATCCTGGTAGGAAAGTCAGACTCAGCCATCAAAATACCAGAAGTAGGGCTGTAGTGCCAGTGGTGAGAGTGCTAGCTTTGAGCACCAAAGCTCAGGGACAGTGTCCAGCCCCTGAGTTGAAGCCCAGGGCCAGTGTGCACACACAGACCACCAGGGTCTGAGAAGGGGAGCAAAGAGGGAGCAAGCGATGAGGAAGATGTCAGAGCTGGCATGGGCATAGACTGAGTGAAAGGGTCAGGACTGGCCTGTCTGGAGATGGCATGTGGACCGAGACTATTGGCGTTGACACCTAAGGTGGTACAGAACGTTGAAATGAGGTTAAGGATGTTCTGTTCTGTGGTGTCCAGGACCAGGATGGCCTATAGACTGAGGGCAAATGGCATTATATGGTGGCATGTGCTCCATAGGAGGTGATTCTTGGATGATCTGTGTCACCTCGAAGCCCAGTGGTTCATGGCAGGTAGAAGAAAGCGTGGCCAAATTGCCAGCATTTGCCCTATGCCCTGAGGATCCCTGGAAGCCCAGCCCAAGGGTGCTGAGCCCAGAGAGGACCGGGGCAGGAAGAGGCTCTGTTAAGGTAACTGCTGTCTGACCCATAGGGCGGATGGTTCCCCCTCCCTGTCTAATAGAGGGACACCACACTCCACAAATGAACTGCGGTGGGAGGATACATGAGAGCCTGTGAGCTAGAGCCAATTCGTCTTGATCTGGTCAGTCCAGATCAAGGCAGTGAAATAGTGGTTTTGTTTTTGTTTAGTGGTGGTAGGGATGAAAGCCAGGGCCTTACTCATGTAGCTAAGTGCCTGTCACTAGTCATAACCCCCAGCCTGCTCAAAATGTGAACTGTGCTTAAACAGAGCAGGGAGCTGGTGGCTCACACCTGTAATCCTGGCTACTCAGAAGGCTGAGATTCAGAAGACTGAGGTTCAAAAGCCAGCCTAGGCAGAGAAGTCTAAATGGCAAAACAGTGAGGCTTAGGGATGGCTCAAGTGGTAGAGCACTGGCTATGAGCAAGAAAGCTTAAGTGTGAAGCCCAGAGTTCAAGTCCCCTTCCTGCTATAAAGAGTAACGAGGACTGGGTACCTGTGGCTCACACCTGTAATCTTAGCTACTCAGGAGGCTGAGATCTGAGGATCACAGTTCAAAGCCAGCCTGGGCAGGAAAGTCTCATGAGACTCTTATCCCTAATTAGCCAGCAAAAAGCTGGACGTGGAACTGTGACTCAAGTGGTAGAGCACCAGCCTTGAATAATAAAGGTAAGGGTTTGCCACAAAAACGTACACAGATGGGTCCCTCTTGACTTGCCTGCCCTGTGGTGAATCCTCTTGAGAGGATTGGCCAAGAGGAGCCTGGTTCTTCAGGGCAGGTGGCGGTCTTGCACCTGGTGACCAGCCATGGTCCAGCCCAGGTCTCTGGGAAGGCCTCAGTATCAAGAGGGCAGGGTCTGTGCTGGGGAATCCCAATGGAAAACTCTGCCTTGTCCAGTCCTGTGTCTTTCCCCCAGGAGACCTGGTTTGATGGGGAGTGGGGGGTGAGGGTGGGGGATTGAAGCTTCAAGTTGCCAGGAGTGTTGTTAGCTGAGCACCTGAAGCAAGAGGGGAGAGGCTGGGCCTGTGGCCAACATGGGGAGAGGGAGGAGGTCTGCCTGGAGGTCACTGACCATAGCCAAGCAAGAAGCCAGCGTCTGACCAGGAATGGCTGTGTATGTGGGAGGAAGTGGAGGCCTGAGGAGGTGGTGACCAGATCGTTCTGGGTCTTGGTTGGCCGGCATAGTCAGGAGTCCCTGGGGCAAGAATCCACCCGAAGGCTTTGTACAGAGAGCAGGTGTCCACACAGCAGCTGTCATGTCAAGAATGGGTGAGGAGGGCGGAGGTCACCATGCATCCAGGCAGGAGGTTGGAGTGGACAGGTGGGCAAAGTTGGAGGCTGTGGGTCAGATGATCTCGTGATAGATAAAGGCAAAGCTTAGGATCTAGCCATGGGAGGCCCCCATGGTGTGTGGGGTCACCTGCTTTTCATCTTAGGAACAGATTTCAAATGAGATCATAAGAACCTTGCATTTTGTTGGTTTTTTTGTTTCATTTTGATGGTTTTGTGCTTGTCTTGGGGCATGAATTCAATGCCTGGATGCTGTCCTTTAGCTTTTTTGCTCTAGGCTAGTGTTCTACCATTTGAGCCACACTTCCACTTTGGCTTTTTGATGGTTAATTTGAGATAAGTCTCATGAATTTTCTGCCTATGCTGGCCTTGAAACTTGATCTTCAGGAAGTGGTGCTGTGGCTCCCACTGGCTCAAGTGGTAGAGCGCTTGCCTTGAACTGGAGAGCTGAGGGACAGCGCCCAAGCCCAAAGTTCAAGCCCCACAATCCACCAAAAAAAAACAACAAAAAAAAACTTGATCTTCAGATCTCAGCCTCATTAGTAGCTAGGGTTACAGGGGTGAGCCACTAAGTACCTGGCTAAAATCCTGCTTCCCTTTTTTTTGGTCAGTCGTGGGGCCTGAACTCTGGGCCTGGGCACTGTCCCTCAGCTCTTCAGCTCAAGGCTAGTGCTCTACCACTTGAGTCACAGCACCACTTCGGCTTTTTTCTACGTATGTGGTGCTGAGGAATCGAACCCTCATGCATGCAAGGCAAGCACCCTACCACTGAGCCATCTTCCCAGTCCCTACCTTCCCTTTTTTTTTTTTTTTTGCCAGTTCGAAGTTTGAACTTCAGACCTCACATCTTGCTTGGTTTGCTCATTTGGCTGGTGCTCTACCACTTGAATCATGCCTCCAACCTAGCTTTTCTCTAATTGGAAATAGTCTGGTGGACTTTTCTGCCTGGGCTGGCTTTGGGCTGTGATCCTCAGATCTGTCTCCTGAGTAGGTAGGATTATAGGCATGAATCACTGCCCAACAGACCCCATATTTTCCTAGTGCCAGTCCTGGGACTCGAACTCAGGGCCTGGGCACTGTCCATAACCTCATGGACTTTCCTGCCCAGGCTGGCTTTGAACTGCGATCTTCAGATCTCAGCCTCCTGAGTAGCTGGGATGACAGGTGTGAGCCAGTGGCACCCAGCAGACCCTGCCTTTTCTTTAGAGCTCTTAACTTGGGAGTGGCATCTATCCTTTCTTCTACTGGAAGTTTAGCTTTCCCAGCTGAGGCTGCCTTTGTACAAAAAAAATCTTGCTTTGAGGACTTTACTAGATTCCCCCCTAAAGCTGGATTTGTGGATCAGATGTAGAACCACCTGCTGCGAGTCTTTGCCCGACTGAGCCCTGCAAATGAAGGTATTTCCACATCCCTGCCTCCTGATAGATCTTGGGCCTTCACTGGGTATTGGTGCCTAACTGTCCGATCTTTATAAATAAGAGCTGTTCAGCTCCTGCCTGCCTGGAGCTCAGCCTGGCTCCTGGCCCCAGGCAGACGCCAATTCTCCAGCTAGCCAATGGGAGAAGCAGCGCTGGGCCACTTCAATGGCCATTGTCCTTCTGTCTCTAGAAGATGCCCAGTCTACGTTCAAGCTGGTGGTGGGCCCCAGCCAGCATTTCCACACCTTGACACCCCTGGAGAGTATGGAGCAGACCTTGTATGCGGAGGCCATTGACTTTCCCAGCAGCAGCTTTTCGGGTCTGATTTCCTTCTCTCTCTCTCTGGTGGAGCAGCCTCAAGACTCGGTATGTCTGTTGCCAAGTAGGTAAGGAACCCTGGGATGGGGAACGAAGGGGAGGAAAAGCATCTTCCACACCTGGGCGGGCGGTAGGAGGTTTCAGTGGAAGACAATGGGCTTCAGGCCCCGAGGAGGGGAGGGGAGAGAGCAGAGCCAGCTTACCACTGCCCTTGTCTTCTGTCACAGGCAATCCCCGAGACCCCGATATACAAAGACACTGTAGTGTTCCGGGTAGCACCCTGCATCTTCACGCCCAGTACCCAGATGCCTCTGGAGGTCTACCTGTGCAGGTAGGACCCCCACCCCCAGCCCAGGACTGCCTACACTACACCCTAAGTGTGCAGATGGAGTTGGTTAACTAGACAGCTCACTAGGAGACCGCATCTGTCCATCTAAACTGCCTGGACCTCCTTCAAGAGTCTGGGCAGGCCAGGCGCCTGTGGCTCATACCTGTATTCCTAGCTACTCGGGAGGCTGAGATCTGAGGATCATGGTTCAAAGCCAGCCCGGGCAAGGAAAGTCCGTAAGACTCTTATCTCCAATAAAACCACTAGAAAGGGCTGGGAAGGTGGCTCAGTGGTAGAGCGCTTGCCTTGCATGCCTGAGGCCCTGGGTTCAATTCCTCAGCACCACATAAACAAAAAGAAAAAAAGCCGGAAGTGGCACTGTGGCTCAAGCAGTAGAATGCTCGCCTTAGCTGAAGAGTGAGGGATAGTGCCCAAGCCCAGAGTTCAAGCCCCATAACCGACCAAAAAAAAAAGTCTGGGCAGGCATGGAGGAGTCTGAGAGTCCTAGATACAGCAATGCGTGGTGCGGTCTCATCCATGGTGTGGGCTGTGGGTTTTTTTTTTTTTTTTTTTTTTTTTTTGCGGAAATTGGAACAGGCAAACAGCATGATTTCAGGCAATATAAAATACTTTGGGATTCAGTCTTCCTGGAATCCTAGTTACTCAGGAGGCTGAGATGTGAAGATTGAGGTTCAAAAATAGCCTGGGCAGGAAAGCCCATGAGACTATTTCCAATGGATGGGGACGCTTGAGTCTCCCAAAAGGGTGGTATTCAGGCAACGCTTGACCCAGTTCAGCCACCGATCATCTGCGAGATGGGGAAAGGGAAAGGATGGACAGCCCACCTTGAAGGACCTGGGTCTGTCCTTTGGCTCTCCTCCCCGTTACTCGATGCTGTCTCTGTACCACTTAAGTCACAGCTTCACTTTTGGCTTTTTGCCTGTTGATTGGAGATAAATATTTCTCATGGACTTTCCTGCGCATGCTGGCTTTAAACCTCAATCTTCAGCTTCCTGCATTAAGGAATACAGACATGAGCCACTGTCGCCTAGCTCTTTTCTTGTGTGTGTGTGTGGCAGTACTGGTGGTTTGAACTTGGGGCCTTAAGCTTCCTAGACAGGCACTCTACTGCTGAGTCATGCCCTCAGCCCTTAGCACCCCAATTTTTGACACTTTAACGAGTATGGCCTTGTTCACATTCAAAGCACAGGGATCCATTTTGTTCATAAAACTGGAAGATTGGGACTGGAAAGGTGGCTCAGTGGTAGAGCACTTGCCTTGCATGCATGAGGTCCTGGGTTTGATTCCTCAGCACCACATAAACAGAAAAAGCCGGAAGTGGTGCTGTGACTCAAGTGGTAGAGTGCTACTCTTGAGCTGAAGAGCTGAGGGACAGCGCCCAAGCCCAGAGTTCAGGCCCCACGATGGACAAATAAACACAAAAACTGGAAGTTCTTCATGCGCTTAGGGCTTTAGATTCCATATGGACCCACAGTGGTGGCGCTGTGTGTGGCGGTGCTGAGATGCCAGGGGCGTTCATGATCCTTCCGTGGTCCCCATGCATCTACAATAACCTTCCTGATCACCTCTAGAGACCACTTAGCTTCTTGGGGAACAAGAGACTCCACCAGTCCTGGGGTTGGAGTTGGAAGAGCCCTGGGGCAGGAAGACATGCAGGGGATGACTGATGGACAGGGGATAGGGCGGGGCTTTCCTGGGCAGGCGGTGCGTGGCTACTGTGCTCACCAATGGGCTGGCAGAGGCCCTTGGCCCCGCCCTCCGGGACAGGGTGGTTGGGAGCAGCGAGGTCAGAGGCGGCTTCCTTTCCCATGGCAGAGAGCTGCAGCTGCAGGGTTTTGTGAGCTCAGTGACAGCGCTGAGTGAGAAGATGAATGTCCCGGTGGCAACTGTGTATGAGGATCCCAACCGCCTGGGCAGGTGGCTCCAGGTAACACCCTACTTGGGGACACATGGGGGAGGGGGGTCAGGCAGGGCCACCGCACGCGTGACCCACACAGGCTCCATGACCCCTCTTTCATGGAGAGCTTTGCTGAAATAAGTTGGCAAAGTCCTGTGGACATGAGAAATAAAGCTTAGAGCTCAGCCCCCTACCAACCCCCTTGCCCCTCACCCCCAAACCCTGGGTGCCATAGGCTCCGACGCCCTCACTGCAGGCTCTGCATAGCGCTAGGCCCAGAACCACCCCGGCTCTGACAACATTGGAGCAAGTGCCATGGGCTGGTGCGCCACGCTAAGGCCAGAGAGAAGGCAGAATGGAGCAGGTGCATGGGTACCTGGGCTCCAGCAAGGCCCTGGGCTCGGAGCACAGTGAGAAACCAAAAGCGAGATGGTCAGTTCTCAGACCCACCTAGGCCGTTCAAGGAGGCTTGGAAATCCTTGAATGAAAGCCAAGAAAGCAGGGAGCTACTTGTGCAAGGATCGCTGTCAAGGAGGGCTGGGCACCGTGTGAAGCACAGGCCAGAGGTGGGCAAGAAATCTAGAACAAGATGCATTTTGCTGAAAGGGAGGACACGTCAGTGAAAGGTTGGTTTTAGGTTTTAAAAGGACACCCTAGAGGGGCTGGGAACATGGCTCAGTGGTAGAGTGCTTGCCTAGCATGCATGAAGCCCTGGGTTCGATTTCTCAGTACCACATACACAGAAGAGGCCGGAAGTAGCGTTGTGGCTCAAGTGGTAGAGTGCTAGCCTTGAGCACAGAGAGGCTCAGGGACAGTGCCCAGGCCCTGAGTTCAAGCTCCTGGACTGGCAAAAAAAAAAAAATCACTCTAGAGGGGAGTGGCTTTGCGTTCTTATAATCCCAGCCTTTGTTTGGGAGGCTTCGGAGAATTCTGTTTGAACCAGCCTCCTGCCCCTGAGAGGGAAGTAAAATTTACAGGAAGCAGTGAGGTCCTTTTGCGTCTCTCAGGGAGCTGGGCATGGGCAGGAAGGTATGACGACCTCACAGTCCCTCCCTGTATCCTCTAGGACGAGATGGCTTTCTGCTACAGCCAGGCACCCCACGGGACCATCTCCATGGTCATCGATAGCCCTCGGACTGACAAGCTGGAAGATTTTCCCATGAAATACTCACTGGTATGTGTGGGGCTTGGTTTGGCTGGGCTGATAGTCCAGCCTCTTGCTGCTGTCCAGTGCTGGGGGGGGGGGGTGGTAGGGGTGATGTGACAATCGAGAGAAAGGAAGAGTGGGGCTTGCAGCCACCCCCTCCTAATACCCCTGTCCCCTCTCCATCCTCCAGAGCCCCGGTATTAGCTACGTGACCCACTCGACAGAGGACCATCAGGTGGCCAGCCTGGACTCCGTGGGGAACATGATGGTATCTCCACCAGTCAAGGCCCAAGGGAAGGATTACCCCCTAGGCAGGATCCTTATTGGCAGCAGCTTTTACCCCAGGTGAAGTCAACAGACCGGAGGTTGCCCCAGACGCCTTCAACAATTGAGGGGAGCCAGGCACTGGAGGCTCACACCTGTAATCCTAGCTATGCGGGAGGCTGAGATCTGAGGATCAAAGTTTGAAGCCAGCCTGGGCAGAATGAGGCTCTTCAGCAAAAAGAGAAGTGGCGGTGTGGCTCAAGTGCAGAGTGCCAGCCTTGAGCAGAAAAGACCAGATGAGGGCAGAGTTTGAGCCCTGGTACTGGCACAAGCACGCATGCGTGTGTGTGCACGCACACACACACACACAGGCAGGATGGGGAGTTCTGGTAGACATCAATTTAAGCTGAAGCAAGGGTCCTTGAGTCTTCTCACATGAATCAGACTAGAGGTAGAAAAAAACAAGCTGTTCTTTCCTGGGTCAAGTGATTGAATAGAAGAAGCAAGCACAATTCAGTGTGGACGTTTATTTCCACCAAAGAATATGGTTGGATTTCTGCACGGCCATTCATCTGAAGCCTGCTGACGGGTGAATCTGGGCTTGATGTGGGAGCATCCGGTCATGTCCTGAGCTAGGTCAGAAGTGAAAGGTTGTGAGCATCCCCATTGCATGGCTCAGCCTCCTCCAGCTGCGCCAGACCAGATGCTTAGCCAGCCGCCAGCTCAGACCCCATTCTTTCCATCTTCTAGTGCCATGAGCCGGACCATGGGCAAGAGCCTCCAAGCCTTCCTCTACGCCCAGCAGGTCCAAGCCCCGCTGGAGCTCTTCTCAGACTGGCTGATGACTGGCCACGTGGATGAGTTCATGTGCTTCGTCCCTGTGGAAAACAGCAGAGACACAAAGGTGGGGGAGGGGGTGGAAAGGGTTTAGCAGCAGACGCAACAGCGGAGCCCCTTAGAACCTTCTAGGGGGCGGGAGGGGTGTAGCTTCTGATCCCTCTTGGTTTCCAGGACTTCCGGCTACTGCTGGCCAGCCCCAGTGCCTGCTATGAACTGTTTCAGAAGAAACAGAGAGAGGGTTATGGAAATGCGACTCTGTTTGAAGAGGTCAGAACTGACCAGCTCATTTCTAATGGTAAGGGAACCCCTTCTTCGCCATACCCTCCCAGATGGCCAGCCTCAGCAGAAGGGAGATAGGAGAACCTGACTGTGGATGGGGTGCCTTTGGAGGCACCCAGCACCAAGGGGGACTCTGCGGGAACTGTGGTCCACACAGCTCCAGAAGTGCCGGGCATTTGGGTGGCACATGAGAACTTCTTTACATAGCATGTGGTGTGTATGCATGTGTGTGCATATGCACACAGCCCCTTGCAATACTGACTTCCTTCAGGGGGTGCTGGGTTGGGTGTCTCAGTCCCTTAAAGTACCATGTAAGTGGACACATAGGAATTGTGTGGCTGGTGCCATGGCATAAATGTAGGAACACATAGCCCAATGCCAGTGGCTCATGCCTGTAATCCTAGCTACTTAGGAGGCTGAGATCTAAGGACTGTGGTTCCAAGTCAGCCCGAGTAGGAAAGTCCATGAGACTTCTCTCCAATTAACCACTCAAAAATCAGAAGTGGAACTGGGTGCCTGTGGCTCACACCTGTAATCCTAGCTACTTGGGAGGCTGAGATCTGAGGATTACGGTTCAAAGCCAGCCTGAGCAGAAAAGTCCTTGAGACTCTTATCTCCAATAAACCACTAGGAAACCAGAAGTGGTGCTGTGGCTCAAATGGTAGAGCTCTTGCCTTGAGCTGAAAAGTGCAGGGACAGTGCCCAAGCCCAGAGTTCAAGCCCCATGACTGACAAAGTCAGAAGTGGTGCTGTGGCTCACAGTGGTGGAGTGTCAGCCTTGAGCAAAAGCTCGGGGATGACGCCCAGGCCCTGGGTTCAAGACCTAATGATGTCACATGCACAAATACACAAGTAGGAATATGAAAGTGGACCTTCCCCAGACAAGGAGAAAGGATTTTCTCCAGAAAGGGTAGTCCTTTAGACACTCAAGATGTGAAGTATAGTCTGAGAGTCAGTGGATTTGTGTCTTGGAGGTAAACAGAAGTGTGGTATGGGCTGGAGTGCCGGTGGCTCACACCTGTACCTCCAGCTACTCAGGAGGCTGAGACCTGAGAGGATCATGGTTTGAAGCCAGCTTGGACAGGAAAATCCAGACACTTATCTCTAACCAGCACAAAGTGAAGTGTAGTACAAGCCTTGAGCAGAAAAAAAATATGAGGCCCTGTGTTCAAACCCTGTTACTGTGTGGGATGTGCACCCCTGTTCAGGCCTCCTGACCAGTTGGGATCCTCCTGGCCACAGGAACACAGTAGAAGATGGCCTTTAGTGTGGACCACGTGCACAGGCCCATGACAGTCACCCCAGAGCTGATGTGCAGGTTGGCATCCTTGCCCCAGAAATGGCAACTAAGGAATGAAGTTAACGTGTGTCTCTCTGGGCTGCACAGGCCTAATAACAGCCCAGGGGACCAGCTGAGGGGCCCAAGGCACCCTGCAGCTGTGTTCTGGGCTACCTTGCTCAAGGCAGGGTCATCACCTGCTGGCAGTAAATCTGCCTGGGATTTCGGATGCAGCCCCCCGCAGGACCAGCCAGGCCACTCAACCATGGTCACTGGTCCCAGGATGCAGCCCATTGGCGGCATCAACTCTGGATGGTTCTACCCATTCCTGACCCTCCCAGGCCTTTTCCTACAGGGCGCAAGGCCAAAACCATCGATCAACTCCTGGCTGATGAAAAGTTGAGGAAAGAGAATGACTACGTGGAGGTAAGCCGGGTTGTGGGAACTTGTCCTAAGAAGGGGCTGGCATTGTGGGCTCCCTGGGAAGGGTCTGGCCCCTACTGGGGGTGGAGGTAGGAGGCAGCTGCCAGGCCATGGGTGGCCTTCAGGAGGGATCTAGACTTCGGGGATGAGGGAGGGGGAAGGGGGAGAGACTGGACCTAGTGGGAAGGATTGGAGGTGGCCAATCAGGGACAATTTCAGTCCTGTGGGGGCAGTTTGCCCCACCCATCTCCATTCATATAAGGCTGAGTGTCGAGACCACTTGTCTCTTTCCAAGTCAGAAAAGCCCTGACAGTCTGGACCAGCTCCAAATTGAGCACTGACAATGCTCTGGTCATTGTGTGTGATGTCTGAGGCCTGGGGTGACACTACAAAATAGAACCCGGCCTGCCTACAGGACAAAGAGGCTCAGAGACTAGGCAGCAGTCTGAGATGAGGTTGAGCTGAGTCTGAACCCAAGTTCCCAAGTTCATGTTCTCGTGTGTGTCTGTGTGTGTGTCTGTGTGTGTGTCTGTGTGTGTGTCTGTGTGTGTGTCTGTGTGTGTGTGTGTCTGTGTGTGTGTGTGTCTGTGTGTGTGTGCGTCTGTGTGTGTGTGTGCGTGCGTCTGTGTGTGCGTGCGTCTGTGTGTGTGTGTGCGTGCGTCTGTGTGTGCGTGCGTCTGTGTGTGCGTGCGTCTGTGTGTGTGTGCGTCTGTGTGTGTGTGCGTCTGTGTGTGTGTGCGTCTGTGTGTGTGTGCGTCTGTGTGTGTGTGTGTGTCTGTGTGTGTGTGTGTGTCTGTGTGTGTGTGTGTGTCTGTGTGTGTCTGTGTGTCTGTGTGTGTCTGTGTGTGTGTGTGTGTATATATATATATATATTCTGGGACATGAACTTGTCCCTGAGTAATTTTGCTCAAGGCTCTATAACTTGAGGCACAGCTCCTCTTCTGGATTTTTGCTGGTAAATTGGAGGTGAGTCTCATGAACTTTCCTGCCTAGACTGGCTTTAAACCATGATCCTCAGCTCTCAGCCTCCTGAGTAGCTAGGATGACAGGCATGAACCACTGGCACCAGGCTGGCTGTGCTACTCTTTTTTTTTTTTTTTGGTCCGGTCGTGGGGCCTGAACTCTGGGCCTGGGCGCTGTCCCTCAGCTCTTCAGCTCAAGGCTAGCACTCTACCACTTGGGCCACAGCGCCACTTCCGGCTTTTTTCTTTTTGCTTATGTGGTGCTGAGGAATTGAACCCAGGGCCTCTGGCATGCAAGGCAAGCGCTCTACCACTGAGCCACCTTCCCAGCCCCTGGCTGTGCTACTCTTACTGGTGTGCTTTCCTAAGGAAGATCAGCTGAGTTCAGATTTCCTGACAGGCCCGAGTTCCACCTCTCCTCCTTCCCCTCATCCTGCTGTTGCAGTTCTGAGGTGCCACGTAGGGGTCGCCAGGCCCCAGACCTCTTAGATGACTCACTGGCTTTGAGAAGTAGTGGCTCCTGGAGAGATGGCCCCCGCTTCTGGGAGGAAAGACTGAGTTCTAAGGAGGGAAGGGCAAGTTTGTTTTATTTTTTTGTCGGTCGTGGGGCTTGAACTCTGGGCCTGGGCGCTGTCCTTCAGCTCTTCAGCTCAAGGTGAGCGCTCTACCACTTGAGCTACAGCGCCACTTCTGGTTTTCTGGTGGTTTATTGGAGATAGGAGTCTCATGGTCTTTCCTGCCCGGGCTGGCTTTGAACCGCGATCCTCAGATCTCAGCCTCCTGAGTAGCTAGGATTACAGGTGTGAGCCACCAGCGCCCAGCGGGAAGGGCAAGTTTTGCCCAAGGTGTCATGGTATCAAACTGGCTTTGCTCTGGATCCTCATGGCTCCCAGGCAATGTGCGCTCTGCCGCTCTGCCCTGTGCCCTGACCTCTGCAGAATCGGAAGAGGCCACCTGAACTGGGTATTGGCTGGTCGTGGGGGCCAAGACAGTGTCTCTGAGCGGCTGGCTGAATGTTCCCATTGTGATACCCCATCTCCAGATCCACGGGGTGCCCAGGGACTGGGGAGAATGGGGAGGAGCTCAAGGCGGGGACTGGCTACTTAGGCAGTTTCCTGGGCTTGGGAGCCCCTGCTTGTTCTCTGAATTACCCAAGTCCTCACTCTGGGGGTGGGTGGTGGGTGGGGAGGGAACTACAAATGGGGCAGAGTCAGGGCTGGAAGCTGCCCAAAGCTAACTGGCCTGGGCTCCTGCCTCCTAAGCCCAGGCTTTTCCTCGGAGCCCTGGAAAAGGAAGGAGGCCCGCTGTGTTTATCAGGGCCTGTGGGACTCCTGCATGCATACACAATCTCTGTGTCTCTGTCTCTGTCTGTCACTGTCTGTCTCTGTCTCTGTCTGTCTCTGTCTGTCTCTGTCTGTGTCTCTGTCTCTGTCTCTGTCTGTCTCTGTCTGTCTCTGTCTGTCTCTGTCTGTGTGTCTATATCTCTGTGTGTCTATATCTCTGTGTGTCTGTGTGTCTGTGTGTCTCTGTCTCTGTGTGTCTCTGTCTCTGTGTGTCTGTCTCTGTGTGTCTCTGTCTCTGTCTCTGTCTCTCTGTCTCTCTGTCTCTCTGTCTCTCTGTCTCTCTGTCTCTCTGTCTCTCTGTCTCTGTGTCTCTGTGTCTCTGTGTCTGTGTGTCTGTGTGTCTGTGTGTCTGTGTGTCTGTGTGTCTCTGTCTCTCTGTCTCTGTCTCTCTGTCTCTGTCTCTCTGTCTCTGTCTCTCTGTCTCTGTCTCTATCTGTGTGTCTGTGTGTCTGTGTGTCTGTGTGTCTCTGTGTCTCTGTGTCTCTGTGTCTCTGTCTCTGTGTGTCTCTGTCTCTCTCTCCCTCCCTCCCCCCGCCTTTTCTCCCCCGCCCCAACCATGGCTCCAGGCACAGAACAGAAGGAGGCTTCCCATTTCTGATACTTGGTGTGTCCCCCCAGAAATGCATCCATCTGAACCGTATTCTCCTGAAGAGGGAGCTGGGCCTGGTGGAGAAGGACATCATCGACATCCCCCAGCTCTTCTACCTGGAGAAGCTCACCAACATCCCCTCAGACCAGCAGACCACCAAACTCTTCGCCAAGCCCTACTTCCCTGACTTGGTGAGGGCCATGGGGCATCGCTGGCTGAGGAGGGCTGGACCAGGGGTCAGGGCACAGCAGAGAGGAAATGGGATGAGGGTCTTCTTGCTCTTAGGATGGGAAGTGACCCCAGGAATGAAGGGCTGGACTTGCAGGCCTTGGGCCAGGCTCTATCCAGGCCAAGTACTTCTGGGCTCTTGCTTAGCCCAGCCTCGCTCATCAGTAGCCTGAGGGTTCATGGAGGATTCCTTCACCGATGAGAAGCAAGATGCTGGCGGTCCTCAAGGAAGTTTCTTAAGGACAGGGTCTTCTGTTCTGTCCCTGGAGTCCAGAACAGCAATGTCTGGTGCATGGAAATAACATTGTTTAGTGAGGATGAATGGAGGGGCCCCCTCTGCCAACAGTGGTTTGTCTCTGTCCCTCTCCTGCACCTGTGACCTGTCACTTAGGTCTGAAATCTGAGACATCTGCATAGATGCTTTAAACACCTGCTGAGCTCCTCTGGGCCCTGGATACCCAGGCTCCACCCTCACCCAGCACCATGCAAGTGCCCCTGGGAGCCGTTGGGAACCATTGGTTGGCAAGCCATCTCTGAGGAAGCGTTATAGATAGGAATGGGGCCTAGTGGCTTCTGCCTGTAATCCTAGCTACTTCGGACATGTAGATTGGGTAGTCTGTAGTTCAACTCAGGCCAACCCTGGGCAGAACGTTAGCAAGACTCCATCTCCACCAGCAAGGTCAGTGGGGTAGCCTATGCCTGTCAGCCCTGCTACAGTGGAGACAGACACACTGAGGGTGTGGCTCATGGTAACACACCATAAGTTCAAATCTCCTATTGACAAAAATAGGGCGGGGCACTGGAGGCTCACACCTGTAATCCTAGCTATTCAGGAGGCTGAGCTATGAGGATCACTGTTTGAAGTCAGCCAGGGAAGAAAAGTCCCCTTGAGAATCTTCTCGCCAATTAACCACTCAAAACCCAGAAGTGGCACTGTGGCTCAAAGTGGTAGAGTGCTAGTCTTGAGCAAAAGAGCTCAGGGATAATGCCCAGGCCCTGAGTTTAAGCCCACAACCAAAAGAAAAAAGGGTTGATATTACAAGGGTAGAGGAATGGAGGATGTTCAGTACATAGGAATATGGCAAAGCTAAAACTATGGGGCCAGAATAACAGATACAGAAGAAGGAATAAGTAAAACAGCACGGCCAAATGCTGGCCACACAGAATTTGGGTTTTGCATTTGAGAAATATTAGAGGTACTGAGAAAGTAGAAGTTCGCGGAGATGGATTAGTAATGTCTGCATTGGCACAGGCCTTGACAGTACCTCACTGAGATCCATTAGTGATGTCTGCATGGGGGAGGCCTAGTGACTAGTGTTCTGAGCTTGCTCTCCCTCACCTAGCCCATGGCACGATGTACTTGGAGGAAAAGGCATCTTTTTTCCATCCTCAACTAGTCCTTGCTCCCTCTTTCTAACAGCTGCAGATGATCGTGATGGGCAACAATCTGGGGATCCCCAAGCCCTTTGGGCCCCAAATCAAGGGTATCTGCTGCCTGGAAGAAAAGGTCTGCCACTTGCTAGAGCCCCTGGGCCTCCAGTGCACCTTCATCGATGACTTTGACTGCTACCTAACTGACGTCGGAGACTTCTGCTCCTGTGCCAACATCCGCCGGGTGCCCTTTGCCTTCAAGTGGTGGAAGGTGATGCCTTAGCCCCAGGCCTTCCTTGGACCTGAGGCCCTGCTGCACAATGAAGGGCCTGACCCCAGCTGCAGGCTTCCTGGCCCAGTGGGGACCCTGGAGAGTCAAGGCCAAAACACCCCCCTTCCTGCCTGGTTTACCCCTGTCCTTGAGATCCAGTAGAGTGGCCATTACCATAAGCATGAACCCCCTGGAGGGCAAAGGGGAGCTAAAGAGGAATAAAGCTCCAGCCTTTCTGAAAGCATTTTGTGGCAACCTCCTTGCTCCAGAGGAGGGCTGAGTGACTGGGGGCAAAGGGCCCCTGCTCCTGATTGGTGGAATGGCAGGGAGGGGGTGGTGGTGAAGAGCACGGCTACATCCCTAGCTCTCCTCTTCTACAGTGGGAAGTAGCAGGATTGCTGCCTCCCAGTTCGAGCACTCAGCCATGCTGGGTCCAGGCTCCAGGCTGGTATAGAGGTTCCCCGTGGGGCCTGGAGATGAGGGGCTGCAGTTCCCATCCCATGTGAGCAGCTGGCCTCAGCAGGTAGAGAACGTAGTCTCCTTAGAGGGACAAGGTAAAGCTAGTCAGGCCTGGGCTGGCCTTTGCTTGGCCCACAGTGTGGCGCTCCAGAAGTGACAGCCAGTGTCCAGTGCCAGGACGGAATGGGGGGGGGAGATGAGATGTTGGCCCTGAGTTCCTGCTCTGCAACTCGAGGATGCCCTCGAGCCTGTGGCAGGCCTGTGCTGGCGTCAAGGGTGGCAGGCAGGGTTTGGCTGTCCTTTGCTGCTGCTATGAGAGAGGTAATGGTTCCCCCCTCCCCCCTTTCTGGGCTGTCGCCAATTACCCCGCAGGCAGTTCTGCAAGGACTCACTGCCCCGAGTTCCCTTGAGTTTCAAGGCCTCGGAGTGCAGGCTGCCCCTGCCACATGGTGCAGGCCTGCAGAACAGGACCTCAGGTTTGGCCAGAGGCTGTGTGGCATACAGGCTCAGGCCCAGGCCAGCTGTCACTTCAATGCCTCTATCAAACTAGCGGGACTGAGATGGCTGGGCCTGGGACCACTCCCTACGATCCTTTGGACTGGCCTTTGTTTGCTCAGGCATCTCAGGTTGACTCTGTCCTCCTCGCCATTCAACAGTTTCACACAAGACCTGAACAGGGGCTGGGAAGGTGGCTCAGTGGTAGAGCGCTTGCCTTGCATGCATGGGGCCCTAGGTTCGATTCCTCAGCACCACATAAGCAGAAAAAAAGCCAGAAATGGTGCTGTGGCTCAAGTGGTAGAAAAAGAACTGAACAGGCCTAGCCTTTCACTACTCTCAGGCCTGTGGTCTTGGCCTATTAGCAAACACCCAGGGCAGCTGGTTGGAGTCTTCATGGCCTGCACAGTTATGGGTGCTGTTAACTGGACACCAACAACCATACACGTGGATCTCCTGCTCCTGTTGACAACTCAGCCACCCCAGGCTCAGTCTGCGGGTGAGGGCTCCAGGAAGCCAGCCCTGCCCACTTGTGTACCCCCTACCTGCCAAGGCCAGGGACCCCTCTGCACCCTGCCCATCCTGAGTGAAGAGCTGTCCACTGTACCTGGCACATGAGGGCTCTGGATTTTTTTTTTGGGGGGGGGGGGTCTGGTGGTGGGGCCTGAACTCTGGGCCTGGGTGCTGTCCCTCAGCTCTTCAGCTCAAGGCTAGCACTCTACCGCTTGAGCCACAGCGCCACTTCCGGCTTTTTTCTTTTTGCTTATGTGGTGCTGAGGAATCGAACCCAGGGCCTCATGCATGCAAGGCAAGCGCTCTACCACTGAGCCACCTTCCTAGCCCCTCTGGATGTTTTTACTCCAGCCACTGACAAGGCCTGGGCAGGCCCGCCCAGCGGTTCTTATTCCAAAAGCTGGAGACAGCACCTCTGGGGCAGAAAAGCATTGCTGACTCCTGATGCACCCACCTGTCTCCCTGGCCCTCTGTGGGGACACCTGGGGATGGAGAAAGGGGGCATATGGGCGCAACTGGGACTCAGACCCCCAACCCCCCCCATACACACCCATGAAAATGTCAGCATGCATGCCACGCCCCCTTCCCAGTGCCTCCAGGAGCACAGGCCAGGCTGCAAAGGCCAAATTTGCACCCCCAAGTGCCAAGTGCACACCGGCTGTCCTGTCTGCTGACAGCAAGCACATCCAAGTCCTCACGGTCCCAAGGTGGGGGGTGGGGCGGGGTAGCTTCATGGGGGCCTGGGACAGGGCAAGACTGCTGGCCTGCCAACCCCTCTTCTGGGGCCAGAGGAGCCGCTGACAGGCACTGGCCAACTCTGCTGGCCACACATAATGTACAGCAGGGCACTGCCAAGAGCTGCCAGCATTGCCTGCTGGACCAGGCCCAGGCAGGCAGCTCTTGAAGGCAGAGGGAGAGGCTCTGGGTCTCCACAGAGCTGCAGGCAGCTCCTACAGAGAGGGGCCCAAGGCGGCACCTGCCCCATCCCAGAAGGGGTGGGCTCCCTGCATGCTGGCTGGGTGCTTGAGCCAGGGGGTGGCTGAGCTTTTCAGCAGGAGCTCCAAGCTCCAGGGTCACTGCAGCCAGGGCTGGTTCTGGTCTACATCCTCTCAGAACGGCACAACCTCAGGACTGCTGATGTATAAGAAAGCATTGGCCTGAGGGCCCAGCAGTCCCCATGACAGATCCCAGGACCTGGCTCCAAGCCGAGGATTGCTTCCTTTTCCAGGCTGGCTAGGTGTTAGCTCTCAGCACCAACCTGGTCTCTTGGCGCCCCCTGGCGAGAAGCTGGTCACACAGAAGCTGCAGCCTGGGATAGATGCTCCTGGCTGAGTTTGGGGGTGTCTTTAACACTGCAGGCTCACGGCATTCATAACCACTCATGGGGCTCAGGGTGTGGCTGTCATCAATCCCCTACCATACATAAGACCCAGTACCATAAAAAACCAGTTTACACCACCACCATTACACATAACACCCTCAGCAGCCCACCTCCAGGGGGCCTGGAACTGTCATGAGCCACACCCACTCTGCAGAAGGCCCAGAGACCATGAGCATGCTTCTGTGCGTGGCTGTGCCCGCCACACTCTAGGCCTCGGTGACCCAACGGGCAGGTGGCACCCACCTCCAGAATGAGTTCAGACCCGCAACTCAAGGGGCCACCAAGGAACTGACTCCATCTCCTTACCCCCTCTCAGGCCAAGGGTTTCAAGGGGCGGAGTTGGGGGCCAAAGCTCCCTGAGGGCTTTCCCACACTCCCTGCTGTGGGTGCTGCGTCTTATGGGGCAGGCTGAGAGAAACGGGGCTGCCATACAGGCTTGTGTTTTTCTGACTGAAAAGAAATACCAAAGCCCAAACAATGATGCAGTTTATTTAAAATGTTTACTCCAAGAAATATATATATAAAAAAAAATAAGACAATTAACAACACTAAACCAGGCACCTTCAGCCAAATCCCAGGGCCCTTTTCATTCCCCTTCACCCTCTGCTCTTCCCAAGACCCTCCTTTCCAGACCCAGAGAGCACATTCCCAGTGGGTCCTCTGGGGGTGTGGGAACCCCAACTCCTATTCTCAAGCATTTTCTCCACGTGGAAATCATGTTATATCTCTATGCCTGGGGGTGGGGTACAGAGGAGGGCGCAGGACCCGCCAGTGACGGCTGGACTGTTGGATTCAGTTGTGTCCCCCAGACCCGAGCCCCCTCAGCCCAGGGCAGCTCCTGGGCTGTGACCCGAGCTGGAGGTGACCTGCAGGGTGCAGCTGCTGCGTGGGGAGAGCCCGGGTCCTGCACACTTGAGGCTCAAGTGGGGTGGGGGCAGCCTGGACAGAGGTCAGTTTGACAGAAGCTGAGCTGCGGAAGCCCACGTCCTGTGCTGTCCACGCCCTGTGCTGTCCACGCCCTGTGCTGTCCACGCCCTGTGCTGTCCACGCCCCGTGCTGTCCACGCCCCGTGCTGTCCACGCCCCGTGCTGCTAGCAGGGCAGGTGGAGCAGGGACAGGCGTGAATGTAAGCCTCACACCCCATCTAAGACAGGAGGCCATGGGACTGGCGGTACTGTCACACGCCCAGCAGGACAAAAGCCACTATGGAGTGATGGGCAGGAGGGCAGGAGAAAAGCAATCCACCAGACAGATCATTTTTGGCATTTTAACTTCGCGACAATGACAAGTGGAAACAACAGCAAAGCAAAAACAAATGCTGAAAACCAGTATGTCATGTTCCCATCCCCCCAGTCTCACACTAGGCCCTGCCTTCCCCCACCCCCGGCCCCAGAAGCACCACGGCACTAAAATCTACTTAAAGCACCCAAACCAGTCCAGAGCCCTGGGAACCGAGAGCCCAGCCGCGCTGCCGCCTTGCTCGGGTTCTGGGGAAGGCACCTCGTCACTCACGCCACACCGTCTGGGGGCCCGGCTTGGGCAGGACACGGGTCAGGGATGCGGGCGGCAGTCTCAGCCACAGAGCAGGGCACTTCTTCTGGAGCCCCAAACATGGAGAGCGCAGGGCGGGGGTCCCAGGCAGGCTGCACCGGAGGCAGTGGGGACAGAGGCAACAGGCTGGTCTGCGTCAGGCGGCCGGAGCACTGGCAGCTGGCTGGTCCATCTCTAAGGAGCTCCCGCTGGTGGCCAGGCAGGGACTTGACAGATAGCCACAAAGCCAGAAAGCCAGAGCCCCCTTCCCAGATACAAATGTTCCCCACCGCTGCCCCCACCTCCCCCGATCGCCTGATTCTCATCTGGACTTATCTTACAGCTGAAGTTGATAAAAATGGTCACAAACGAACCTCAGCGCCCCCACCAGGGGGGACAGGACAGGGCTGACTTTGAGACCAGAGGCGGTGGGGTGCACAAGCAGCCAGGAAAGGAGGCTGGGACAGCGCTGGCGGGTCCGGGCTGAGGGAGAGCAGGCAGGAGACCCGGGTGCTCCACAGCACGCAGGTGGCTGCGGAGGGGACCGGCCACCAGGGCCAGCCTCTCCTGTCCTGCGTGGCCCCCTCAGATCACAATGCTACTTACAGCTGGAATGGGAGGTGGGGGCGAGCAGATTTAGGTGAGGGAGAAAAGAAATGCCACTTAAAAAACTTCAACTGCTCAAAGTCTCTGCCTCGTATGTAGGAATGGTAAGTCAACTATGAGCAAATATTTTAATTAAACATTGAGGGGGGAAAAACCACTTTGGAAAGCATACAGAAAAAGGTAGTTGACGTTGAATCTCGTAGAAAACAGAACCTTGGGGAGTCTTAACAAAATGCACCTTCGGTCAACGTCTGCTTCCTAAACTCGGTTGGACTTCCGGTCCCAGTGCACTTGGAATGAGCTGCCGCGAGGGGGCGCCCTCAGAGGGTGCGCGGGTTGTACTCCGGCAGCCTCTTGAGCTTCTCCTTCTCTGTCTCACTCTCGTCCCGTGCGATCACCAAGGAGTGCGAGTAGCCCATGGCCACCTGTGAGGACACAGCGGGTCACAGAGTGTGCAGGAAGCACTCGGGTCCCCCAGTACGGCAGAGGACCCCTGGGGACGCCTTGCTGGCGTCAACTGATCGGAACCCCTCCAGCCAGAAATGGGGACCTGCGGCTGACCCACCCGGCCCAGGCCCACCCAGCAGTGCGCTTCCTGGGGTCAGTGCAAGGCAAGGCCAGGGCAGGGACAGCTCTCCCGCCAATGGCTGAAGCCAGCACCTGCTAGCATGGGGACAGGACAGCGGGTCAGGAGAGGGCACACAACAGGACGCTCACGACCAGTCACCTGCTCTGAGAAGATGCCGTCCAGAGTCTTCACCTCCTGGGCTGCCGTGGAAGACTTGGGCTTATGGTCCCCGTAGCCCTGGTAAGGCAAGCGGAGGGGTGCTCACAAAACTGCACAGTCCCAAAGGCTACTGTGCCGTTCCCAGGCATCCCACCAGGCGGGAGCCCGAGAGCGCACGGGTCCCCCAGCATGTGCCCCCAGCACAGGCTCTCCACCTCAGGAAACCGAGGGGCAGTCACGTGACGGTAGGACACCAGTGGTCTACATCCAGAGGTCTCTACTTCCAGATGCTGCCCAGGAAGCCCAGCACTTCCCTCCAGCTTCAAAGTTCATATTTGTAACAGGGAAAATTGTATTTCAAGCCCATCCACCCTTCTGAGACGCCAAAGGAACTAGGCTAGGCTCCTAGTCTCTCCCTGCTTTCGGGGTTTCCAACTGAGCCATCTCATAAGGGACAAGTGACAGACACAGGGCAGCTGGGAAGGACCACACGGACCAGCAACCTCAGTGATGCGTCAGGGGCCAGGCTAAGCCCTCTCCTTGCCTCCCTCAGAGCGGGAAGCAGCCAATCAACAGTCAAACTGCCAGGATGAGATGAAGCTAAGCCTGTGCCCACAGCAGGCAGACATGGGGCTGGGGGCGGGGGGTGTGAGGAACTCAGCTCTCCACTGAGCACTAGGAGGGAAATAAAGATGTGGCTGGGGACAAGCAAGCAAGGGCCACTGGTTCTAACTGCATGAAATTGTGAGTTTACAACTAGAAAAACAGGCCGGGTGCAGTACCTCACGCTCGTAATCCCAGCTCTTTGTTGTGGGTGACCCCCCGCCCCCCCCCATCGCACAGCCTCACAGATCCCCAGTGGGAAGGCACCGGCACAGCACAGTGGACAGTGAAGACTGTCTTCGTCAGCTCTGGCCCTGAGACCTAAGGGACCCCAGGCCCACAGAACGGAGCCCACCACCCTCTTTCTTCTTCCCTGTTTCAGAGGTCAGAGGCTGGCCTGGCCTCCAGCCAGTGGGCTCTGGCTCACCAGTTCCCCGAAGGTCGGTGATGGACCCCAGCTGATGGTGCTCTCGTCTGCTGCCACGATGATGCTGCTCTTCCTGCAATGGGAAGAGCATGTCACCCCTCCCAGCCTGGGAGGACCTTCAGCATCAGAGGCTGGACTAAGGGCATGTTCATCCGACAACACAACCCCCCCACAGGGGCCGGGGCTCGGAGACCTCCTTGACCAAGCCCCCAGAGTGAGGTCTAACGGGAAGGGAGGAGGCCACAGAGGGACAAGGAGATGGCTCATGATTCCCAGGGGGTACAGAGTAGAGCCACCCCGGATCCCCCCCGCCCCATACTGTAATAACCACCACCAGATGACCACACTCCTGCCCCAGCAGGTGCTGGCCAAGAAGCTGCTCCTCCCACCACACCCACCGTCCCACAACACCCTTAAGCGCAGACCTGGTGCAGCACAGAGCAGGAGGGAGGGAGGGAAGGAAGGAACGGAGACGGAGGAGGGAGGGGCCTTGCCGCCTACCCGCAGGCCAGGCTCCGGATCCTCCAGCCGCAGAGGTCCTGGACTGCTTTCGGGTACATGGTGGACTCCCGGGAGGTGTTGGTGGCCCCCCAGAAAAACAGCCCGCCTGGAGGACACAAGCACAGCGAGCCAGGGGTCAGCCTCTGGATGGGCAGTGGTCTGCGGAGGAGGAAGGCCAAACGGGGGCTCTGCATAGGGGGCACTGACCCACTTCGCTGACGGCAAACGAGCAGGTGTAGCCGGCGTAGATCTGGCACGCCCCTCTCCCGGGGAAGTCGAACAACTTCACCAGGCGAGGCACCATCTCGTCCTTCTGCTCCGCGTGGCCCAGCCGGCCATAGCCACCGAAGCCCCAGGAGAAGACGCGCTTCTGCGAGTCCAGTACCAGCTGTGGGGAGAGACACAGGCTGGCGCCCACAGCTCCCACCGGGGAGGGACTGGGGGCAGAGGAACCCATGCCTGCGTGGGGTAGGGGCGGATGGGCAAGGTGGGGCTAGTTTGCCCTCGGCACTGCCCGCACGGCAGGAGAGTGGAAGGCCCTGCCTGCCCACGGGTGCAGGGGGTGAGCCAGGCAGCCCTGCCCGCGGTCCCGTCTCTCCCTTGGTGTCTTTGGTGTGGAGCAGATGAGGGGAGGGCCAGGGTGCGGCTCAGTGTGGGGCACACATGGGTCCCACCTGTGCTACAGAGAAGATATTGAAAAGACATGGGACCCCAGCGGAGGTAATGGCCTTCCCGGCTCCGGACTGGCAGGAACTGAGCTCCTGGCCCCGGGCACTGGGGCCATGGCCCCAGAGAGGAGAGGCTGAGCTAGGGGCCTGTGGGCTTGGTCTGCATGACATCGCTCCAGCAGAGACAGGAAAGACTGACCACAGCTCTCCTAGGATGACCCTTCAGGAAACCACTCCACACTGAGTGCAAGACAGACACCGCTGTTGCCATGTTGCCAGCCAGAGGCAGGAAGCTGCCTGCCGTCAGGGCTGGGGCAGCGTGGACGTCACGGAGGAAGGTGCTGGCACGGGAGGGAGCCGCAGGGGCTCTGGCCAAGCCCAGCTGAGCGGTAGGAAGCTGAGGCACGTGGGGTGCCCACGCAGGAGTAGACCCCAGCCGAGCCGTGGTGGGGTGCTGCAGCATCAACAGCAAGGAAGGGGAACCTCACCGTGTGGTTGGCGCCGCAGGCCACGTCCCGCACCACCACGTTGGGGACGGGCAGGATCTGCCCGTCCTTCGTCTTCTCGATGAAGATGGCCACCCGCCGGGGCACCAGCTCGCAGTCATACTCTATCCGCTGCGCCCGGGCGATAAACTTCCCGTCCGAGTTGTGTCCTGCGGAGCGGATCTGGCGTCAGTGGCAGCCCGGGCTCCCCACTGCGTCAGCCGCCCCAGCTCCCGCCTGAGCCCAGCTGCCCAGTGGCCCTGACATGAATGCATGGGGGAAACCCTGTCATTCTGTTAAAAAATGAACTCAACGGAGTAAAAGCATCCAAGAAAGAGCCGCCGGGTGTGGTGGTGCACACTTGCTGTCCGGCTGAGGGAGCACTGTCCGGGGGCGGCCTGGGACACACAGCAATGCTGTGTCTCAAACTAACAAAACCACATCTTCAAGGATCCCCACACACCAGTGTCCACTGGTGACACCCCCGTGCACAACTGCATCTAACTTAGAGAGGGAGACAGTGTGGACTCGTGTCTCACTGTGACTGCACTTGCACTAACCAAAGCACGGAACACAGGACACACCCAGCACACACAGGCTGTGCCCACCTGGGTGCTCACAGAGCCCGAGGGCCAAGGGGAGACCCAACTACAACACACAATCCAGATGTTTCTATGAATGATCAGAAACCGGCAGGCACTGTGTCAAGGGCCACACAGAAGGACCCGGGCTGTCCAGTCCTGGAGGTGGACTGGCACACGCATGCTCCGGCAGCTGCCGCCCCGTGTGCCGTACAGTGAGTGACCAGTGGTCTGACCCTGGGCTTGTGCGCTGCCCAGCATGCTGGCTGCAACTCTGCCAGGCCAAGTAGCCTGGACACTTGCCCACACGCCGAGCCTCCCCAAGTGTGGGCACACTACTTGTGCACACAAGCCGACCACAGCGGGGTTCCGGGCTTGGCTGGAGCTGCTGAGTCTCAGGAGCAGCTCACGTGGCACCAGCTCAAGACTGCCACACGTGCTTCCCTCCCACGTCCACCCACCTGCCACTTACAAGTCTGAGGGCTGCAAGTGCCCCGTCTCTTCAGGGCTACAAGGAAATGGTGCACACTTCAGAATATGAGAGCTGTTACTCATGAACTAAATGAATGGGTAAACAGAGGCATATTAAACTCTTCTGCTGACAAGGTTTCTGTGAGCGGAGGATACTGGGTCCCTCCATCCCAGAACGGGACGTGGTGCCTCAGTCTCCAGAGGGCGGTAGGCGTGTACATGTTGGCGGTCATCTTTCCTCCCATCTCCTTTACAGCTTTTCCCGGAGTATGGGGCAACAACTGCTCTGGCTCCTCGGGAGAGCAAGAAACTCCGACAGCCTGTTCACATCACTGGCCTGATAGAGCAAGTTCATGCAGCAGAGTGGCAGAGGGCAATGCTGGCCTTCTAAGCCATTGTGGTCCTTCTAGGGACCTGTTAGGAGTTCACAGGTAGCCTGATCAGATGGTCGTCTATCACTTGAGCCACACCTCTAGCCTACCTTTTCTGGTTATTTTGGGGACCAAGTATCTTGGACTTTTCTGCCCAGGTTGCTTCTAATTTCTCTACCATCAATAGGATCTCAACCCAGCCCCCCCCCCCCCGCTTTCCCCTCTACACTCCCCCCCATCCATTGCCACCCCAGTAGCTAGGATTGTAAGCAAGAGCCACCAGCACCCAGCTGGAAGCCTGTTTTTAAGTAAGCTGTGAGTGAAGAGTAAGATTCCATTGATGAAACCAAGCCAGCTTCCCGAACAAGCCTCCAAGATACAAACTGAGCAAAGCTGTGCACGGTGCTCCACTGGTGACTGGCAGACCAGGACCGGCTCTGCAAGCATCAGAGCCCTGCCTGCCCAGCACCCTCTTCTTGAAGCAGCGTGTGCTTGCTTGCTAAGGAAGCTGCTGGTGTGGCTCCCAGGGAGGCAGAAGGCAACAGGGAGCTGTACCCACAGCAAAAAGCAGACATGCACTTACAGGGCCTGGGAAGGGGTCCCGAGCACCACCCGAGGGCCATGGCCAAGGAAACCCATGTTACCCTACAGTCCGCAGCTCCCGACATCCAGCATGGATGTGCGTAAGGCCTTGTTCTTTCTTATTCATTTCTGACTTGAGGTATATTTAGTTTCACAAAGTCACTGTTCTTGAAGTCTAAGGCCGGTGCGCTGCTCGGCCTTCTATTTATACTTTGCCATCTGCGCACTTCTAATGACGCAGGGACCCAGCAACCCAGATCCCGGGGGCCGAGCACGAGGCAGCAGCCGGCAGGGGGCGCCCACGCCTCAACCTCCTGCTCAGGAGGAGACTTGTCCCTTGTGTGAGGGGGGAGGAAAGAAAATGGAGGCCTTTGCAAGTTCGGATGGGAAGGCATTTCCCACTCTGTGAGTTCCTCTTTTCTGCTGTGAGACCACAGGCTGACACTCTGGAGAGTCCACAGCAGCAGGGGAAGAAGGGGACCACCACGCCTCTTCCCGGGACACCCTCAGCCCCAGTGGGCTCTCAACTACGGGCCCAGGCCAGGATTTCAGCCTTCATCCTGCGGTGTTTTCTTTCAACAAAGGCAAATTTGCACAACTGAATCTAGATATGGGTGGTGGTGCTATTTTTCTTTTTCCTCTCTGAAACCCTTACATAAATGCATTTCCAAACAAGAGAAAGGACTCTTTTGTCAGACTCCAGCCCTCTCTCAAGGAGAGAGCACTGTGCCCAGCTGGTGACGAATGCGGTTCTGCTAACTGTGAGACCCACTAATGGACAAAGGCCATTATCTGAGATCCATTACCCGCATTCCTAACACACGTGTGCAGCCCGACACTGCTAAACATACGGTTAAGGTTACAGAGCTGTTAAAGGCGTTTCCATACCCAGCTGGCCAAACTCAGGGCACCCGAAGGAATAGAGATTTCCTTTGCAGTCCATTATCATACTGAATTCAGCCCCACAGGCCATCTTGGTAATTGGCTGGCCGTTGTACATTATCTGAAAAGAAGAGACAGCAGAGTTTCAGACATTCTTTAAAAGACTGATAAAGAGTCTCCCTGTCCCCCTGTGATGGCACGCAGCAATTACGAGGTTACAGAGAATTGACGGACATGGACAACATAGAACTCAAAGAGACTTCCAGGCAGAGCAGAGGTCTGAGAAAAAGCCAACACCTGTTCTGGGGTTCTGGACCCTAAGGAACCCACTAGCAGGCCCCACACATCCTGGTGTCCACAGCTGGAACATGAGCTGGGAAGGACATTCACTCCAAAACTGGCGCCCAGGTAGTGGGCCTGCCCAGCAGCTGGGACAGGCCACTTCTCGTACAATGACAGCCACTTGGCATAGGGCATTAACTGATAGCGTGAACGGGGAATAAAGCATGAAGGGATTGAAAATAGGGAAACTGGAGGGCTGGGAAGGTGGCTCAGTGGTAGAGTGCTTGCCTTGCATGCCTGAGCCCCTGGGTTCGATTCCTCAGCACCACATAAGCAAAAAGGAAAAAAAAAAGCTGGAAGTGGCGCTGTGGCTCAAGTGGTAGAGTGCTAGTCTTGAGCTGAAGAGCTGAGGGACAGCGCCCAGGCCCAGAGTTCAGGCCCCACGACCGGACCCAAAACGAAAATAGGGAAACTGGAGAAAGAAGGCAAGCAAAGGATGCACAAAACAGTAAGGACCTGGAAAAGCCCCCAGGGGACTGGAGGATGGAGGGACAGAACTGCTGGGGCAGGTGAGCTAGACGATCCAGGTAGAGGAGCAAGCCCCCTGCCTGACAGCACATGGCCACCATGCAGGGGCACTGCCAATCTTCCAGCCCCAGAAAGAAATCCCAGGCCCTCTCCCTTGCCTAAGCCAGGAGTCAGCATTTGTCTTCCTGCCACCCAGCACCAGGAGTGCACTAATCAGGGACAACCCCTTCCCAACTAATCACAAGTTCCTGAGACTGTTACCCAAAGATGCTTCTAACGTTCCAAGCATCTGACAGATGGCTGTGAACACTAGGTGTGTGCAGAACTTTACACCCTCCGACACACACTTTCTTTGGACTAGGACAGACTTCTGCACACTTTTGTCCGTCATGGGGCTTGAACTCTGGTCCTGGGCGCCGTATCTATAATTTTATTTTTGCTCAAGGAGAGCACTCTCCCACTTGAGTCACACACCACGTCTGATTTTCTGGTGGTTTACTGGAGATAAAGCATCTCACAGACTTTCCTGCTCCGGCTGGCTTTGAACCACGATCCTCAGCTCTTAGCCTCCTGAGTAGCTAGGATTATAGGTGTGCACCCAGCTTGCACACACTTTTCCTTTGAAGGGAACCACATGTCTGTCGGCCTGACCACAGTACGCGTGATGATGTTACCTGTGCAGGACTGGGGACGGCGTCTGTCTGGTTGCCGAGGCCCAGCTGCCCCATCTTGTTCTCCCCAAAAGCAAACACGGAGCCCGTTTCTGGAAGGAGAGGAAAGTGTTACAGAAGGGAAAGGAATGTCGCGGCGCCCAAATCAGAGGAAAGCACATTGCAGAAGGGCGAGGTGGCGATGTGGTTTGAGCACTAGCGGCTATTCAAGGCCCTAGGGAGCCTTCTTGGGGGCCCCTCACCACCCTCAAGAAGCCACCAAGCTGCCCAGGGGCACCCTGACGGGGGCCACTCCGGGGCTCTGCCCCCCCCCCCCAGCTGGGATCCGTGCCTCCTTACCAGTCAGTGCCAAGGTGTGGTTGCGCCCACACGCCGCCAGCACAATCACCTCCTGGCTGAGGGCCTCGATGAGTCTGGGAGCTTCCACCCTCTTGGTGTCGCCGTGGCCCAGCTGCCCCTTCTCATTGCGACCTGCAAGCCACGAGGGGCCGAGGGGCCGCTCAAGAGGCGCCGCTCACAAGTGTTCTCAGAGAGACCCACCTGTGTTCCCAGTGTGCAGCCTCCAAACCCCAGGAGGCCAGCTCCTGCCAGCCCCCTCCCCGGCATCCTCTGCAGCGGTGGGAAACCAAGAGCACTCCAACCCGTGCAACGACCGGAACCCTAAGAAACACGCCTGTGTGGCCGGTACTGGCTCCAGCGCCTGCCAGCGTGGTCCCTGCGGCTCCTCTTCTCCAGGGGGTGACTGGTGGCCACCCACCCCACATTTCACCCACCAGACCTTGAGTGCCCCCCCCCCCGCCTCCGCCATCCTTCCTCCTATCTGCCACTCCTAACTGCCAACACAACCAAGCCCCGTGACCCTGCCTGGATGTCCCCAGCCCTGAGCTGAGCCGTGGCGGCAGCCCGGCCCCACAGAGGCTCGAGGATGGACCCAGGGGACCAGGATGTGCCAAGACCTCGGCGATACCAGGGCCTCTGGGAAAACCAAAATCTGCTCAAGACAGGTTGGGCTACAAGGATCTGGACACTGCCTCCCCATGCCCTCCCAGAGAACACACATGCAAGCCACCCTGGAGGACCCATGGAACTTTCCAGAGCGCCTCTGTGCCTGGGGCGGGGGCACTCTCTCTGCCACAGGAGAAACCTTGAGAACAGTCACCAGGCTGAACACCAGTTGGAGGTGAGTGGGCAACTGACACAGGAAGCTCACTCAGGGGTGGTGTGTAGACTGGGAGCAGGCCCCAGGGCCAGCGCTAGCTGCCCATGTTCTGGGAAAGGCACAGCATGCAGAACACAAGGCACCCGTCACCCTGTTGGCTCAGCAACAGGGGTGGCAAGGCCCAAGAGGCATTCCCCTCTCTCCTGCTCGTGCTCAGGTATTCCAGAGCCCCACCCGTGGACCATGACACGCGCCTGGACCCAAAACACCGCAGGGACCCCTGCCACAGAGCAGAGCCCTGTCTAGAACGTGGGCATCCACGCAGCTCAGCAGAGATCAGAGAAAAGGCCATTTTCCGCTGGGAGCACTCACATATAAGGGCTGAGTCCAACTGCAAGCAGGAGGTGACGGGAGGGCCACACACGAAGACAGCCAGAAGGAAACAACCCGGGGGAAAGCGCGGCATGTCAACAGCCCGCGAAGGATATAAATTTGGGCTACACATAGCTTGTTTGGGGGATTTTTTTTCCTTTTTTTTGGTTAAAAACAGAATCACAAAATTAGCAGAGTGCAGAAAAGACAACAGATGTTAATGTATTTGGACTTTGGTACAACAGCTCATGAAATCACAAAAAAAAAAAAAAAAAATCTCCAAGAAACAGAAATAAAAATGGAGTCATATGGACTCTAACAGTCAATGGCTGGGTGCCATGGTTAACACCTGTAATCCCAGCTACCCCAGGCCGAGATCTGAGGATCATGTTTGAAGCCTGCCTGGGCAGGAAATCTGTGAAATTCTTTATCTCAAACTACTGAGATGCTGTGGCTCAAGTGGTAGAATGCTAGCCTTGAGCAAAAAAAAAAAAAAAAAAAAAAGAACCTTTAGGGACAGCACCCAGTCCCGGAGGGCAGAGTCTACACACCCAGCCGGAGGGGCATCAGTCAACACCTGTGACCCACACGGAGCAGAAGTCACAGGACAGGAGCCACCCCAAGGTGGCTTCTCTTCCCAAGGGAGAGAGAGCACCCGAGAAACAGACCCTGGTCTCAGTGAGCCACAGAGCGCCAGGGCTGTGGGAGGAAGCGAGCCCGATGGGAGGGGCCTCCGTGTAGGAAGGAGAGGGGGCAGAGGCCCCGGAATGCTCTCAGTGCGCTCCGCCAGGCGCAGCAGGTGCGGGTACTTACCCCAGCTCCACAGCTTCCCTTCCGTGGTGATGAGGAGGCTGTGGGCTGCGCAGGAACCCGAGACCACGGTCCGCACGCGGACCCCCGACAGGCACCCATACCTGTGGGGACCCCACAGGTTCTGACCGAGATTGCGGTACGCAGCTGCGGGGACAAGAACGTGAATCACCTTGTGAACAGATGCCTGGAGGACGCACGGCCACGCCATGGGCTATCGGGACACTTCCCTCGGGGAGGACACCGTCCCAGCCTGGTGGCCACGAGCGCATAGCAGTCACCGCTCTGTGCTGAGGGCCACAGGCAGGTGCCGTAGGAGCGCTGGTAGCCCCAGGGTCACCGGTCACCTTTGCACTGGCACTGCCAACCCCAGCCCGAGCCCTGGCTGAGTCAGAGCCTGCAGGGAGCATACAAGTGCAGGCCCAAGCCCAGGCCCCTGCCAGCCCTGCTCTCCGTGCTCCCCATAGCACTCCTGCCTCCACCTTGGGCCTGCCCTGCACCCAGAGGTTCCCCCCCTTCCCCACGCATCTCAGCCAACCTATCTTCAGACTCCTGGGGAAGCCTGTATTGGATTTCGGGATGTGCACTTCCCAGTGTGTCCATCCCTGCCAGAAGCAGCAACGCGGTGGCCTGCTGTCCCTTGCCCAGAACTCACAGATACCTGGCCCATGGTGAGCTCACATCTGCCAGCGGCTCTGAGTTCTCCCTCCACAGCCCCATTTCACCCTACTGCACACAGCCGTGTCCCATGCTGGGCTCTGCAGAGCACTCGTACACGGTGGCGGCTGTTGTGAGAGGGCAGCCACCGCGGCTCACGTGGGAACTGATGCAAGAGAGCCTGTGTTCTCCATCTGTCACCTGCGAGGTGCTGGTCATGCCCACTCTGCCCGGGTAGGGGGCGCCACCTGCTCTCCTTCTCAGGCTATAGGGCCCATCAGAGCTTCAGGGAAGGCTGTGCCACACCTCTCCTATAAGGTGGGAGGTACAGCAAACTAAGAAAGAGCTGGGGGCTGGGAAGGTGGCTCAGTGGTAGAGCGCTTGCCTTGTATGCCTGAGGCCCTGGGTTCAATTCCTTAGCACCATATAAGCAGAAAAAAAAAGCTGCAAGTGGCGCTGTGGCTCAAGTGGTAGAGTGCTAGCCTTGAGCTGAAGAGCTTAGGGACAGCGCCCAGGCCGAGTTCAGGCCCCACGACCGGAACCCCAACCCCCCCCCCCCAAAAAAAGCTGTGGGCCAGCTACTCAAACTAGGAGAAGCTAGGGCAATATCTGGGTCACAGAAAAAGCAGAGGCCTGCCATCAGGAATGGCACAACTGCTACAAAGCCCCACACAGGGGCAGCAGAACCTGAAGAGGAAGCTCTGCTGTCCAGGACCCAGCTGGGCAGGGCAGGAGCTGCGGCCTGCTCATGGGGACGTGGGCTGCCTTGCCAAGGTGCCTCTTCCTGTGGAGGAGCTGGCACAGGACTCAACTCATGAGCACAGCCAGGTATCCCCTGGGGATCCAAGTCAGTTAACAGCCAACTGTGATCACAGGCACACACACACGCACACTGGACACTGGTGGCTCACACCTGCAATCCTAACTACTAAGGAGGCTGAGATCTGAGGATCATGGTTTTTTTGAAGCCAGCCTGGGCAGGAAAGTCCATCTGTCAGTCTCATCTCCAAATAACCAGCAGAAAGTCAGAAATGGAGGTATGGTTCAAGTAGCAGAACTCCAGCCATGAGCAAAAAGCCAAGAGTAAGGACTTAAATTCCTGAGTTCAAGCTCCAGTATTGGCACAAAAACCAAAACCAAGCCAAACAAAACCATGTCAGGAAAGCAAAACAGGCTGTGTTGGGGAAGGGCACCAGGAGGAAGGAGAGGAGGGAGGGAGGCAAGTGGGGGAGGGTGGGTTTACCCAAGCTCTGTCTGACGACAGTGAAATCACACATGCCACCTGCACAGGAAGAAACTTCAGGAAGGGGAACTGGAGTGAGGGCCACTTCCAAGGTGAGCTCAGGCAGGGCAAAATTTGCTTGACAAAGGCCAAATCTGCCCTGCACCCACTACACAGCTGCTGGACAGTGTAAACCCTCAGCAGCCCGAGGGGAGCAGAGGGACATCTGCTGAGCAGCAGGCAACAGGGCCCATGCTGCGGCTCTGCCCTGTGTGCCTCCAACTGTGGGTGGGCACTCCACACAGACAGGCCCCAGAGGCCCCAGCACCAGGGCTGTGCCATCAGACAGGAGCAGTCCCTGAGAGCCAGCTGCCCCGCCAAGCAGGCATTTGGCTCCAGGGAAGCAGCCAGCGGTCAGGTCCTGAGCAGACTCACAACCCTCCAGTGGCTGTGTCTAGGCACAAGGGTGCGGCAGTGTGCAAATATTTGCTCCCAGTAAAGCGGTACTAGAAGGCACTTTGGGCATCTCTCCAAATGAAAACCAAAAAGCCATAAAACATGGCAACCTGCCAGCCTTCTGTTGGAGGGGCGTGGGCCTCGGGAAAGAGATCAGGTCTGCATGGGGAGGGGGGGGGGGATGCGCGGGGCGGCTGGCCCCCTTGGCCAGTGCCCTCTACCATTGGTTGGTTATTCTCTTGGCCCAGTTCCTGCACCAACATGGACTTCAGTGACGCCCCATAGTCCCGGCCTCCTTGTAGAGGAAGTGGTGACAGGAGGAGGAGAGGTGCCTGGGCCTGTCTGAGGAAACTAGCTGCCTGGGTGGTGTCATCTTAATGGAACTGCACACGGCACAAGTCACTCCAGCGGCCGCGTAGCCTCCGAATGCACCTGTGCACACTGACAGCACCTATCTGGCGTGTGCCAGGGCTGCCTTGGGCACAGACACAAGAAAACATCCATACAAGCTGTTTCAGAGCCCGGCTGCATACCTTGCTGTTTAGGCACTTCCTTCCGACCGATCAAGTCCCAGTTGGTTGCCCCAAAAATCAGCAGCTGCCCTTTGCACTTAGACCCTTCGAGTTTCTATAGGGAAAGAGGGGAGGAATTAGTCCAAGGTGTTCCCAGCTTCCCAAGGCTGTCCTAGGAAGCAATGGAAAAGAACTTTGTTTGAGACAGGGTCTCCTGTGTAGCCCCAGGCTGGCTCCCAGCTCCCAGCACGTCTCAGCCTCCTGAATGTCAGGACCAGAGCGCGGCCTCCCTACCCCAAGCCCTGGGGTCAGGTGCTTCATGTTGTCTCTGGCCATCCCTAATGTCCCTCCCAACTCCCCAGGGAAAGGCTATGGGACGCGGGCCATTTCCGACTAAGACACTAACGCTCCACCCCTCAAGCTGTCACCAGAGCTGCCGACCCCCGGCTGCCCACTTCAGTTGGTGGCATCTTGGAAGGCCACTGTCCAACTTGACTGTACTCGCTTCTCAGCACTTCACTCTCTCAAATGCCACTTGCCTGGCATGTATATGGCCCTGGGTTCTGGGTGCTATGCGGACATACATGCAGTCAAAGTGGGTTGTGGTTAAAGACCCCCATAGTCCCTCCAGGTTCACGTCCACAACCATCAAATTCCATCTCCGCCATATGGCCCGTCACACCTGGTCACAACCATGCTGCAGGAGGGAAGGCCACCCATGCACAGGGCCCATCTGGAGTGGGCAGTGCCGGCACAGCACGGATATCACCTTGGCCCACTGAATTATTCAGAGCTGCCCTTCTGCAGAGCTGAGGTCCTCCCCCCCCACCCCCGTGCCCAGCCTCAGGTTACCTGAATGGGAGCCTGCTTTCCTCTGCTATCTCCCCATTTCACTTATAAGCAGGTGTGGCTTGGCCCATGTGTCCATCAGGGTCCCCATAGAAGGGGCTAAGCCCCAGGGATGAAGAGGGCACCAGAATGATTCTCAGGCCAGGCAGCCAGACGTCCAAAGCATCATTACCATATAAGCATATCGCTATAATGCTTGTCATTAACAGAGCAATGATGGTGCTGGGAAGGTGGCTCAGGGGTGGTGCTTGTCTCGCATGCATGAGGCCCTGAGTTCAATTCCTCAGGACCACATAAGCAGAAAAAGCCAGAAGTGGCGCTGTAGCTCAAGTGGTAGAGCGCTGGCCTTAAGCTAAAGAGCTGAGGGACAGTGCCCAGGCCCAGAGTTCAAGCCCCTCCACCGACAAAAGCAATGCTAAGGCCACCACCCAGGACCGGGGGCTGAGTCTGATCAGAGCAGGAGCCAGCCAGCACCTGCAGCAGGAATGGGTTAAGACGTGAGAGGCCTTCAAGCCAGCTAAACATTTTCACACACCCCACCTTTCTTTCCCCAGTGGCTGGCTCCACAAAAGACCTGGGCTGTTCCAAGTTTCTCTAGCGTAGGCCCCGCATCCCTCACGCTAGAGGGGAGTGGCTGTGCATCCCATCACAGCTACCGATGCCAGCATCCGCCACACACCCTCACCTTCATCACTCCACAGCTTACTGCTTCCTCCACCTCATGCGGAATGGAGAACTTAATTAAAGGTCAGGAGGTGGCTCGTTGTTGGAGCATGCCAGGCCTTGGACCCGATCTGAACATGAAAGTAAATAAGCAGGAAGCCAGAGGCTGTTCAAGGCTTCATTACCAGCCTCCACGGATGGGCCAGGAGATGGTTTAGGGGGTGAACTGGTCTCTCTCTCTGACACCACCCCTGTCTGAAGGCCACAGACAGGCTTGAAAACAATCCTGACAGGATGTATGAACTGCATCTCAACCTCCTGCCTGCCAACAACTGGCTGTGAGTGTGACCTAGGCCCAGGTGAGCAGCCATGGCAGAAAAACACACTAAGCAACTTATGGACTACTACCTGTGAACAAGAGGCATGAGAGCTGACCTGTCCCAGCACACGCACTCAGGAGCCTGAAAGACCACCAAAAGCCAAGTCCCTGATGCAAATCTGCTCCAATACTGCTTGTCTGGCTATCAACTCTATTGATCTGGTTCTTTCACATCAGACAGGTTTGTCTCAGGCTCCACAAAACCTTAGCAACCCCAGACTAGGAAAAAGCCACAGACCTGGACACCCGCACTGCTCACCTGTTTCCAAGGACTCAGCCAAGACTGCACATGTGTGATCTGCTCGTCCAGGCTCTGAGGTCCCTGGCAGTCAGGGCTGAAGAGCGCTCAGAGGCCACAATGCCCACCAGACATAGCCACACTCGAAGCTAGGCTGCACAACTGAAGGCACCATCTCTCCCTGACAGCTTTGCCCCTCAGCAATCTGGCCCCTGGTTCATCTTTCCCACCCCACCACCAGCAGACTCCAGGTGAGAGAAGGCAGAGGCCACGGGTTCTCTCAAGGCCCACCCCCAGCAACTGGACTGGAGGGGCTTGTAAATGCTCCTTCTGGAAGAGCTGGTACCAAGTCCTGGGTTCAGGGACATCCTTCAGGACAAGAAGTATACTACCCACCTAAGCCTGCTAGCAGGGAATGAATGAGCTGCAAGGTCCAGCCCCCACCCAGGCCCAAACATAACAGATCCTCTTGGAAATGTGGGGTGTGTACTCTCTGCATGGGGCATGAAAGAGCATCACCTTTAAACCTGCATGGTCACCTAGACTTGCAATCCTAGGATGGTGAACCCAAGGGTATAAACCAAAGGGTCTACTCAACAGCCCCTGAGATGAGAAAGTCTGGAATAGATGACTTTGAAATTCCTGCTTCTAAGCCAGGAATAATGGTTCACTCCTGTAACTCCAACACCGGGAAAGTAGTAGGAGAATCATGAGTTTGAGGCCAGCCTGGACTACAAGAAAACCAAAATTCACTTACTAGCTTATTCTGCTTCCACACATGCACACAAACTAGGGGTTAGCTATACAGAGATGGGCTCTCTCCTAAGACCCAGCCATCTGCAGGGCTGGGGTACCCTGCCACCACCTTCTAGGGTGACTCTCAGCAGGGAAGATTTCATTTCCTGACATCAGAACTGGAGCCAAGCAGCAGACAGCTAGGCTATTCAGTGCGGTCCTGCCTTTGCAAAGGCAGGCAGAACACAGGAGGCTGGGCTGCTTTAGTTCTGTTCTAGCACACACTGGGGATGACGGAGAACAGGTCCTGGGCTCCCATGCTCAAAACTCTGCTCTGGACCACCGCCAGGTCAGACCTGGCAAGGCATTCTGACAAGGGCTCTCCACATCTGGCTCAAACCCTCTATCTGTGGGGAAGGCAGCTGTGAAGCATTTTCCCCTCATAGTTTGCAATGCCCTTAAGGATCTACCATGCTTCTCAACCATCTACGCAAGGCCCTCACTTGGGACCCAGTCCAGGCTCCTAACCCCTGGGGCACTGCCTGAGCAGCAGGGAGACCCTAAGGCCTGGCATCCGGTAACTGCTTCTGGAGCATGCATACCGGGAGAGCACCACTCCCCCACCCCCGGTCTGGCTCTAAAGCCCATGAGGAAGTTCCATCTATCGTTTCCCTAGAATTATCACAGAATGTGCTAGAGGTCTGTCTTCCACCCCCCCCCCACCCCAAAAAGATGTCCCACGCCAAATCTGCAAAAAGTTCTGCTGGGGATGGTCTCCGACCCTGCGGGCAGGCTCCTCAGGTTCTTAAGTCGAGTGGGCCTCGACCATCGAGGCCACTGGAGCAACCCAAGCCCATCCGCGTTGTGAGGGGTGCCCCCCAGCCCTGCCCCGGCGGGCACCCCGCGCGCCGCGCCGCCACCGACGCCAGACAAAGCCCAGCACCCCTCCGCAGGGGCTGCCCTGACCGGGGAGGGGGGGCGCGTGCGAGCATGCGCCTTCGCACCCCGCCGGCGGCCCCCGCCTACCCGGCGCGCGGACGGCGCACGGCGCCTGCGCGGGGGCCGGCAAGCCCCGCCCCCCCGGGGCGCCGGAGCCGCGGCGGCGGGAACCTCAAAGCCCCGGCGCGAGCCGCCGCTCCCCGCCGGGCGCCAGCCACCCCCTCCCCGGCGCTCCCGGGCCCCGCGGCGGGCGCAGAGAGCCGCGGGCCAGCCCGTGCGCGGGACTCCCCGTCGCCGCCGGGCCCTGGCGAGCCTCCCCGGCCCGAGCGAAGTTCCCCCAAGTCCCCGCTCCCGGGCGGGGGAGGGGCGAGGGAGCGGCGCCGGGGGCGGGGCGTGACCCCCGCGAGGCGGCGGCGGCGGCGGCGGCGGCGGGCGGCCGCCCCTCCCCCGCGGGCCCGGGCCGCGCGCCCCAACGGCCGACGGCCCGCGCGCCCCGGGGTCCGCCGCCCGCGCCCGCCGCCTCCTTGTCTCCCTTCTCCCCGGCTCCGCGCGCGCGGAGGCGGCGGTGATTCAGCCGCGGCCTGCGCCCGCCCGCCCGCCCGGGCCCACTCACGACGCGCTCCTTGGTGTGCTCCGGCTCCGTGATGATCACCGCCGCGCCGCCCGCCTTGCCCGCCGCCGCCGGCCGGGCCGCGCGCTTGCCGCCGCCGGGGGCCCCGTCGAGCTCCAGGCCGTCCTCGTCGCCGCTGCTGCCGCCGCCGCTGCTACTGCTGCAGCGCTCGGGCCGCTCGCGCTTCCTGCCCGCCGGGCCGCCGCGCTTCCTGGGCCCCGCGCGGGCCGTGCCGTTGCCGGAGCTCGGCTCCTCCCAGGCCGCCGCCGCCGCCGCCTTCTTCCTGGGCATGGTCGCGGCTGGAGGAGACACGGGGCAGCGCGCACAATGGACGGGTTATAAACTGCGCGGGGGGGAGGGGAGGAGACGCGCCACCGGCCTCCACTTCCTCCCCTGCCCGCCCCGCAGCGCCGGCCGCGGGTGGGCGGAGGGGGCGAGCCCGGGAGGAAATCACGCCCCTCCCGGGCCCAGCCCGCGCCTCCGGGGAAACCCCGGGCGCCCGGCACGGTGGGGAGCGGCGAGGCCGGCGACCCCGGCCCATCCCCAACTTAGCTCTGGCGCACAAAGCACCGCGGCGGCAGCCTGGCCCCGGAAAAGTGCAGAGGAGGGAGGAGGAGTCGGGATCTGAATCCCGGAGGGCTCCGGGACACTTTCAAAGATGCCTACGGCACGGGGCGGCCGAGGGGCGCCCCCGCCCCGCGCACCTCCACCTGCTGCTTTTGTCTCCGCGCCCCCGCCCCGAGCCGCTCCGTGCAGGGCAAGGCGCCCCCACCCCGAGACCCCAAGTCCGCCCCCGGCCCGGCTGTCCCGATCTCCAGGCTCCAATCGGATGAGCCCCTCCCGGGCGGGGGGGTGTCCCCGAATAAAGTCGCCCCCGGCCCCCAAGCACCTGCTCGTCCAGGCACGGAAAATGGAACTTTAACGGGGGCCCCGGCCGCGCGGCCCCGCGCGCCCGGCCCGGCCCGGCCCCGCGCACCCGCCCGCCCGCCCGGCCCCGCGCGCCCGCCGCGGCCGCTTTGCCTCTTTTTTTTTTTTTTTTTTTATTGATTTTGAACAATGGGATCTCTGTCTGTCTCCGATTAAACCACGTGGATCCGCCTCCCTCCCCTCCTGATTCATTCAGCCCCCCGCCCCCCTCCCTAGATTTTTCTTTTCTTTTCTTCCCTCCCTTACCTTCTCTCTCTAAAAAGAAAGAAAGAGAGAGAGAAAAACTTTCCCAGACCCCGCAAACTGCTCGCCGCGCCGTGCGGGTCCCCTACCTGGTGGGGGTGGAGCGAAGCGGGAGCGGAGGGAGGCGAGGAGGAACTACAGGACGGGCCGCAGGGCTCCTTTCTCTTTCCGGCCCAGACGAGGGCTCCAGCCCACTCACCAGAAACACTTAAAATGTAAATACGAGCTCCCAGAACAAATGCTACAACACAAAACAGAAACACATGTGCTGCCGGGCGGCAAGCGAGCGCGCGGCGGGGCGGGCGGCGCGGAGCCCGGGGCGCGCGCGCCCCCTGCCGGCCGGCGGACCCGCGCCCCCGCCCGCCCACCGCCAGCGCGCGTCCCGGGCGCCAGGCGCCACGCCGCCGCGCGCCCCGGGCCCCCCGCGCCTCGGCGCCTTCCGCCAGAGGCGCGCGAGCGTGCCCAGGGCCTGCCGCGCCGCGACCTGCGCGTCCGTCCGAGACGTCTCCGGGGCTCGGGAGAGCGCCGGCGTTGTTTTTTTTTCCTGGGCACGTCTAGACAGGTCACCCGAGGACACCCGCTGGAAAACAGTTCCTTCGCTCACGCAGCAGCCAGCGAGGGACGTGCCCTAATTGAGCGATCGGAAGCGAAGATGGATGCGGTGCCGAAGCCTGCGCCCGGGCAGGGAGGCTGCTGTCGCCTGCGCGTGTGCATGCGTTCCCCCTCCCGCGGCCCGGGGCCTGCCACGAGCGCGGGGTCGCCAAGGTCGGGGCGACGGAGCCAACTAGTTAGCAGTGATGGGGAGGGCCATCGAAGTGAGCATCGCCCAGGGCCTGGACAGAGTTCCCGAGCCCGTGCTACGTGCCAGCCGAGAGAACAGCTTCCCCCCCCCCCCCCACCCAAGTGGAAAGCGAAGTCACGAGAGAGCCAGATTCAACAAATAGTTGCATGGATGGTTAGTGTTACAAAGTAATACTACGAAGGAACGTTCTAGGGCGGGCATGTGCCCTATTCCAGATGGGGAAGGCCTTGAGGGAAAGGTCAGCTCAGCCAGGCAAGGGTCAAGACCACCCCGACCGTGACTCCCGGCCAGGAGGCCAAAGTAATCCAGTTCCTGGGTTCTGGGAAGAAATAGTTTCTGTGGGGCTGAGGTGAGATTAAAGGGCTAGGCTATATCTGCTGGGGAGCGCTGAGGATCCCCGTTTGAAGCCAGGCAGGAACGTCCGTGAGACGCTGATCTCCAATTAACCAACAAAAAGCTGGCAGGGGAACTGTGGCTCAAGTGGTAGACTGCTATCCTTCTGGGGGGGAAAAAAAAGCTAAGGGACAACACCCAGGTCCTGAGTTCAAGCCTTGGTACTGTCACAAGAAGGCAAGAGTCCAAGAGGTCCAAAACTAAAGTACTTGATCAACGTCAAAAGACTGTGTGTATCAGGAGCCAAGAGCACTTATGTAAAAGAACCTTGAAAATGAATAATCAACAGGTACATTTCAGAGATTTTCCAAAAGGTCAAGACAGAATAGAAGCACCTTTTGAAAACCATTTCTTCACAGGCCTTGCATTAAAAAAAAAAAAAAAAAAAAAGATTAAAGCAATTAATCCTGGGTGCTTTGAAATAAAACAGGGGAACCAACCAGGAGAGAATTCCTGGTGGATGTATCCTCCAAGCGTGCTTCAGGAAAGAACATGTTTGTGCTAGCCGGCCTGCAGGAGGCTGCCTGGAAGCTCAGCCTCCCTCCACCAATTACAAGCTCCTTACGACTTGCTGCCAGCCAGTCTGGTTCTTTCTTGGGCCCATTCTGTGCTCTTTGCCAGGCTGAAGACCGGTGTGTCAGAAACACTGACACAATAAAACGCTAATACCACATTGCATCATCTGACCCCCAGGTGTGGCGCTCCCAAAACTGGTTTTTCTCGAGGATGTTGCTGGAGAAGAAAGGTGCTTTAGGGGTACACCCATCCACTAGCCCTACTTGCCAGGTGATAGATGGGATTTCTGCCCCTACATGTCTCAGTTTTCAGCACGACTGTCCCTAGGAAGCCCAAGTGACAATCCCAGCTGAATGAGATGGGCTGCAGGCATCATCAGCAAGGTCTTTATGGGACCAAAGCCACAGAGCACCAATCACCCATCAGACTAGGTGGGGGTGGCCCTCCCCTAAAATGTGCTTGCAGGGTGGGAACGGAAGGGAAAAAATGGAGAGAGCAAAGGAAAGGGTGACATTACCCCAAAAAGGAAAGGGTGACATTGCCCCAAAAGAAATGCGCTCTTTACCTGGCTTATGTAACAGTAACCCCTCTTTTTTTTAGTGTGCTTGGAATTTCCCTGCTCTGGGGATAGGATGAATTGGTGCAAAACCTGGAGAGGAGATGAGATTCCTCAGGCACTTCTGGTCTGGTGTTGGGCCACATCCATCGCATGTGTCCACACGTGGGTTCCCCGCGCCAGCTGGCCCTTGCTATTTGGCCTCCTTTGGACTGCAGTGAAGGCTTATGTCAAATGAGGCTTGGCCTCAGCTGCATTCCGAGTGCCTCTCAGAAGTGTGGTCTCATTCAAGCCTCACCTCCAACTGGGAGGTTCATGGGCTCCTCCCTTGCTATGGCCACCAATTGTGGAAGTGATGATAGTCACAAATGGAAATCCACCAACCGTGGAAGTGATGGTAGTCACAAATGAATATCGAGTTATAATGCTCTATTAAAGGTGCAGCTGGATACAGTTTCCATCTCTGGGGCCTACCTTGTAGCGACTGGGCATTTGAAATGCATCCAGTGTGCAGTTAGGTGTGAAACACACATTGGAGATCTCTCCCTCCCTCCCTAGCTTTCTCCTTTTTCTTCCTCCTTCCTTCCTTTTTTTCCTCCTTTCCTTTCTTCCTTCCTTTGTTTTGTTTTTGAAGCAAGTGCCAGGATTACAGGCATACTATCACACTTGGCTCACACTGGCTTTCAAAGACAGGCACTGGTGGCTCACACCTGTAATCCTAGCTACTCCGGAGGCATCTGAGATTTGAGCCCTTGAAGGAAGTCCGGGAGTCTCTCATCTCCAATTAACTTTCTAAAAGCCAGACACGGAGCTGTTATTCAAATGGCAGAGTGCTAGCCTTGGGCAAAAAAGCTCAAGGGCAGTCCTCAGGCCCTGAGTTTAAGCTTCATTAGTGACATACTCACACAATTAATTATGGTCTAGGCCAGCCCAGACAAAAATAAGAGACCTATCCCCCAAATAACTAAAAACAAAAAGGACTGGGGTGGTAGTTCTACGGTAGGGTCCCCACCCAACAAACTTGAAACCCTGAATTTAAACCACAATACCACCCAAAAGAAATAACCAGTGGTGTACATCTGTCATCCTGGCACTCAAGAGGCTGAAGCAGGTGGACTGGGACTTTGAGTCCAGTCTGAAACCCTATCTCAAATAAATACATAAATAAAGCAAGCTGGGGTGTAGCTCTGTGCTGGAGTGCTTGCCTAGCATGCCCTGGGTTCCATCTCAAGCCCTGCTGCCCGCCCCCCCTCCCCAATATAGATGATTGATAAATAGATACTGAAAAATAACTATTAGTTGATTCCATGTTGAAATGGTAATGTTTTGTATTGTCTTGGATTTAAATAGTACTAAATTCATTTCACCTATTTCTGTTTGCTGTTTTTGGTTTTGTTAATTTTTTTTTTTTTTTTGCAGGTCATGGGGCCTGAACTCAGTCTGGGCGCTGCCCCTGAGCTCTTCAGCTCAAGGCTAGCACTCTACTACTTGAGCCACTGTGCCACTTCTGGCTTTTTCTGCTTATGTGGTGCTGAGGAATGGAACCCAGGGCCTCATGTATGCAAGGCAAGCGCTCTACCGCTGAGCCACCTTCCCAGCACAAGCTGTTTTTTTCTTAATGTGACTATTGTCTAAAAATTTTTAAATTACATCTTTCTAGTGTTGTGGCTGGTGTTTTTTTGCACTGGACAACAAAATGGCAAAAACAGCCCCAGATCCTAGAGCCACAATGCTCTGCTTCCGAGGTCTGTCTTCCCCTGTCTGTAACATGCAGGGTAGAGTTTGGTCTAAATTCCTCCTGGAGCTCCTTCTGCACTTACTGATTCCTGGCTCTCTGATTGGTAGGCACTGAGGATTCCTGTCTGAATATTTGGAGAGATATTTTCTGGGAGATGAAAATTCCATTGTACTATTTTTGCCAGGGAACCACAAAACCTTAGGATCCAATTATCGTCCGACCTTTAAGCCCCAGCCTGGGAGCCCCTGTGGGCTCAGTGTGTAGTGTCTGTCTTTGATTGTACAGTTAGCGCCCATGGCAGCTGGTAAGCAACATCTGATGTTGCCTTAAATCATATTCAGAGGAAAGCCAGCACTGGTGGCTCATGTCTATAATCCTAGCTACTCAGGAGGCTGAGCTTTGAGGATCATGGTTGGAAGCCAGCCAGGCTAGGAAAGTCCATGAGACTCTTATCCACCAAAAAGCCAAAAAGAGAGCCTCAAGAAAAAGAGCATGAGGCCCTAAGTTTGAGCCCCAGTACCAACACACACACACACACACACACACACACACAAATATCCAGACGGGCTGGGAAGGTGGCTCAGCGGTAGAGTGCTCGTCTCGCATGCATGAAGGCCTGGGTTCAATCCCTCAGTACCACATATATAGAAAAAGCTGGAAGTGGTGCTGTGGCTCAAGTGATAGAGCACTTGCCTTGAGTTGAAGAGCTGAGGGACAGCGCCCAGGCCCAGAGTTGAAGCCCCGCGACTGACACACACACACACACACACACACACACTCACACACTCACACACACACACACACACACACACACACACACTCCAGAAGGCCGAGTGCCAGTGTCTCACTCCAGTAATCATAGTATTATGATTACTGAGATCTGAGGATCTTGGTTCGGAGCCAGCCTGGGCAGAAAAGTCCTCGTGAGATGCTTATCTCCAATTAACCACTCAAAAACTAGAAGTGGCACTGTGGCTCAAGTGGTAGAGAGCCAGCCTTGAGCACAAAGAGGTTCAGGGAGAGCTCAGACCCTGAGTTCAAGCCCTATAACCTGCAAAAAATAAATAAAATAAATGAAAACATAAAAATAAATAAAATAAAATAAATGAAAACATAAATCCGGAAGAGGTTTCAGAGCTCAGAGATGCTGTGAAGCTTCTTAGGGGCTGGTAGCACAGCCAGGAAGGATGCACGCCTCTCAAACCCAATCAGGAAACCTTGCTGTGGCCCCAGAACCTGGTTTTTCTTTTTTCTTATTTTAATTTAAATTTCCTGTGCTGGAGATCCAGTCCAGGGACTCTAGCATGCTAAGCCCACACTTTACCACAGAGTTACATTCTCGGCCCAGAAACAGCTTCTTTATCAAGTTCTCCCGGGTGTTTGCCATGCATCTGAAAGCATAGGACATGGTGTGCAGGACATGGCTTTCCTCACGCCTCCACTATGCATGGCTGCATCCATACATGCTGATCACCATCTAGTTCACAGGCAAGGACGTGTGGGATGCCGGATGGGGGAGTAACCGAGCAGGCCCAGAGAAAAGAGAAGAGACCAGCCCAGTGCCTGTGGCTCACACCTATCTTCCTAGAGACTCAGGAGGCTGAGATCTGAGGATCAAGGGTTGAAGCCAGTCAGGGCAGGAAAGTCTGAGACTTTTTTTTTTTTTTTTTTGGTTGTGAGGCTTGAACTCTGGGCCTGGACTCTGTCCCTCAGCTCTTCAGCTCAAGGCTAGTGTTCGACCATTTGAGCCACAATGCTACTTCTGGTTTTCTGGTGGTTAACTTGAGATAAGGGTCTTACAGACTTTCCTGCCCAGCCTGGCTTTGAACTGTGATCCGCAGATCTCAACCTCCTTAGTAGCTAGGATTACAGATGTGAGCCACCAGCATCTGGCTTGTCTGAGGCTCTTAGCGTTACTTAACCTCCAAAAAGTTAGAAGTGGAAATGTGGCTCAAGTGACAGAATGCTAGCCTTGAGAGGAAAAGCTGAGGGAGAACACCAAGACCCTGAGTTCAAGCCCAGAATCAGCACTGGAAAAAATAATAAAAAAAAAAAAAAAGGAAGGAAGATAAGAAAGTTGTAGGAATTCAGCAAGCATTCACTGCGTCTCTCCCCCGCCAGGCTGCTGTGCCACTTTCTCTCCTGGGAATAAGGGACCCACGTTTCCTGCAAAGGACACTCTTCCGTCCCTGTGCTGGTCCTGGCCACTCCTTTATTTCAAAAGAAGCCAGAAGGAATTTGGAATCTCTCTCTCTCTCTCTCTCTCTCTCTCTCTCTCTCTCTCTCTCTCTCTCTCTCTCTCTCTCTCTCTCTCTCTTCTTCTCTCTCTCTCTCTCTCTCTCTCTCTCTCTCTCACACACACACACACACACACACACACTGCACACTCTTGGGAGTTACATCTAATTTTTCAGACCCAGGAAAAACAGGATCGAAACCAATTTCATCAAGGTCTGTGGGTTACTTTGTAACTGCCTGTGCTCCTAAACCCACTGGAGGGTCTGCATTCCTGCTGTGTTGCTGGGCTTATGATAGAACCACAATTTGTAAAATTGGTCTGTAATCAATAACTCACCAGGCCCTCTGGAGGGCGCTCCTTCATGCCAGTTTGCAGAGGGAAGACATTCTGCAGTGGGGCTGTAGCTTGGAGATTAGAGAAAGAGATCAACGCACAGATTTTTTTATAAAAAGTTCACCCAGCATTGGTTGTGCATAATTCACACCAAAGTCTCACTTGCTGCTGAGACCGGACATCTATGGGAATCTGGTTGTTTTCTTCGTCGGTTGTGGGGCTTGAACTCAGGACCTGGGTGCTGTCCTGAGCCTCTTTGTGATCAAGGCTGGCACTCTACCAACTGAGAATCTGAGTGACAAAAAATACCAAGGCTGTGGACCTAGCAGGGAATGGGGCTGTTTGCCTGAAAGATGGGGCAATCAAGCTAGGAATGCAGCCTATTCAATGTATCAGGTGGCTGTGGCAGCTGGGAGCCATGCCATTTGCAGGCTGTGTTATGTCATGCTAACCTATAATCTTTTGAAAAATGAATAAACCCATCCCCACTGGGAGTCCCCACTATGCCAGATACCCGGGCAGGCAGCCTGGCTCTCATCCACTAAGTGGACAGGGCCAGGCAGAGGAAGCCAAGGAGTTCTCAACTAAACCTCACAAGCTGGTATGCATTGAGCTCTTGCTATACGCACACAGAGAAAATGCTTGTGTCTGGGAATGTAGCAGAGGGTTTGCCTAACATGCACGAAGCCCCGGGTTCCATTTCTCAGTACCACATGAACAGAAAAAGCTGGAAGTAGCACTGTGGCTCAAGTGGTAGAGTGCTAGCCTTGAGCAAAAGAAGCTCAGAGATGGGCTGGGGAGGTGGCCCAGTGGTAGAGTGCTTGCCTTGCATGCCTGAGGCCCTGGGTTTGATTCCTCAGCACCACATAAGCAAAAAGAATAAGCCGGAAGTGGCGCTGTGGCTCAAGTGGTAGAGCGCTAGCCTTGAGCTGAAGAGCTGAGGGACAGCGCCCAGGCCCAGAGTTCAGGCCCCACAACCGGACCCAAAAAAAAAAAAAAAAGAAGCTCAGAGACAGTGCCTAGGCCCTGAGTTCAAGCCTGAACTGAAAAAAAAAAAAAAAGAAAAGAAAGAAAAGCTGTGTGAGTTGGGGTGTATCTAAGCAGTAGAGCTTTATCTAGCATGTGGGGTATCTTGGGTTCTGTTGCCAGCACTGCCAACACCACACTCCTAAAGAGAAAAAAGAAAAGCCAGTCTCAGTCGCTCACACCCTTAATCCTGTTTACTAAGGATTGAGATCTGAGGATCATGGGTCAAAGCCAGACGACAAATCCAAGAGACATTCATCTCTAACCAGCAATAAGACCGAAGTGGAGATGTGGCTCAAACAGTAGTAGAGCCTTAGCCTTGAGTGAAGGCTAAGGGAGCGTGTAAAGGTCCTGAGTTCAAGCCCAGTACTGGCACAAAGAAAAAATTAAAACTACCAATAATCATCTGTTGGGGCCTTATCAGGATCCAGGTGGTCTCAGCGAACTCTTACAAACCACACAAGTTCCACCCTACATTGGAGGTGGGGGGGGGGGGGTGGGGGGGGAGGGGGATGAAACTAATAGAAGTGGTGCAGTCTGCCTCAGGTCACATGGCCAGTAAATGGGATTTGAACTCAATTCTGGATGATAGGTGAACTGGGCTTTTAATTTCACTTTTACCTTTTAATTTGGAAGTCATCCTAGATTGCAAAGAGAATACCAAGAGGTCTTGTGTGTCCTTTGCCCAGTTTCTCAGTGGTACAATGTTAGACAAGCACTAACTAATGTTTGGGTCACCTTAGCACTGTGCAATTTTACCCATCTGTTCTCCATTCCTACAATTTGGTCATCTCAACTGTTTTTGTTTGTTTGTTTGTTTTGTTGGTTGTGGGACTTCAACTGTTTTAGAAACGGAGCCATGGTCATGCCTGCTTGTTGACAGTGCTGGGGCTGGAAGCCAGGCCTGGTGCAAGTGTTCCACCACCAAATCACACTCCCAGCCCCTTAGTCTTTGAGACAAGGTGTCTAACGTAGTCCAGGCTGGCCTCCAACTCTAGGTCCTCCAGCCCCTGCTGCCTGAGTGCTGGGATGATGGGCTTTCCTTCTCCACGGCTAGGGGCTTCATTCAGTTTCACTGAAGGTGGGTGGTCTGGGTTAAGGTCAAGTTTATTGCCCCTTTTTCCTCAGTGCGGCTTAGACCAGCACAGGTGGCTACCTCTGGGCTTTATGGATCTGAATCCAGCGGGAATCTGTGAAGAAAACAGCCCACTGCTAGCCCAGCTCTCCTAGCTCTGCAATGGAGTGAGTCCTAAGCCCTGGGATGCCGCTGAAGGCCCAGCACCTGCTGGCCTCCAAGCCCAGCTCTCTGAGCTCAGCATCTAAAGCAGAAGTCGCTGCCCAGAGAACCCCAGGCTCCAGCATCTGCCAGCCAGGCCCCTCCCAGCACCCAGCCCACTAACTGCTGGCTCCCCAATTGGGGCCTCTTTCCATGGGTGAGGGAGGGGCGGTTACAGGAGAGGGTCCTCTGACTGAGGCTCATTAGTGGGACAAACGACATCCCTGGGCCTGTGGGGGCTGGAGCAGCAGCCCCTGAGTGGGAAGCAGTTACCAGCCTGCAACTTGGCCTTGGCCTTGGACAAGTGGGCGGAGATCAAGGGCCCAAGCCCACCAAGGGAGAAAGCCTGGAGGGCTTGGGAAGAGAAGCTTCCAAAGGAGAATTTAAACAGTTGCCTCCACCCATCGGGCCCGGTGTGCTCTGTGAGGTCTGGGGGAGAATCCAGCCCCTGGAAGCTGGGGTTGACTGCTTGAAGGACTGGCTGGTGATGGACATAGCCACACCACCTTCAACACAGGTGCAGAACGTGTCTCGCGTCAATGCACTGGAAGCCCAGGTGCCAGCACCACCTGATGGCCCCTCTCTACCCTCTCCTGTCCCCTCCCACTGCAGTGTATCCCCAAAGTCCCTTGTTTCAAAATTCTCAGGAGGAAAAGGAAGGAGGATCATCAGTTTGAAGCCAGCTGGGGCTATATGGTGAGTCTCTGACCTCAGAAAATTAAAGGAGGACTAGGAAAGACATTGTAATAGAGCAAGGTTGTAAATTACTGTGGTGAAAAAAAAAAAAAAAGTAATGGAGAAAAATAAGCTGGATGCTCGAAGTTTAAGCCTGTAAGCCTAGCTGCTCCAGAGGCTGAAGTCTAAGGATCAAGGTTGGAAGCCAGCTGAGACAGACAAATTGGAAAGATTCTTGTCTCCAATTATCTCCAGCCAAAAAGCTAGACTCAAGTGGTGGAGAGAAAGTGACAGGGAGGGAGGGAGGGACAGTGAAAGAACCTGAGTTCAAGCCCCGGTATAAGAAAAGCACATTCTCTTTTTCAAATGGGAGCCAAGGGCTGGGAAGGTGGTTTAGTGGTAGAGCGCTTACCTAGCATGTATGAAGCCCTGGATTCCATTCCTTAGTACCACACACACAGAAAAAGCTGGAAGTGGGGCTGGGAAGGTGGCTCAGTGGTAGAGCACTTGCCTTGCATGCCTGAGGCCCTGGGTTCAATTCCCCAGCACCACATAAGCAAAAAGAAAAAAAAAGCTGGAAGTGGCACTGTGGCTCAAGTGGTAGAGCACTAGCCTTGAGCTGAAGAGCTGAGGGACAGCGCCCAGGCCCAGAGTTCAGACCCCACGACTGGACCCCAAATAAAAAAAAAAAGCTGGAAGTGGTGCTGTGGCTCAAGTGGTAGAGTGCTAGCCTTGAGCCAAAGAAGCTCAGGGACAGTGCCCAGGCTCTGAGTTCAAGCCCCAGGACTGGCAAAAAAAAGGGGGGAGGGGAGCTTGTGCTGGCCATGGTGGTGCATAACTGTAGTCCTGGAACAAGGGAAGCAGAAGCAGAAAGACTGAGGACAGAGAATTCAAGAATGGCCAGGGCTATGCAGGGAGACCTTATCTCACCAGCAACAGCCCCTTCTCCAAAAAAAAAAAAAGTGTGGTGGGGAGGGAAGAGCCAGGGGAGAGGTGAGAGGAAAGGGAGGGGGTATCCAGATGAAAGGAAGGAGAGAGGAGAGTCTGGTCCTACAACCAGGGCAGGGAAGGCAGAGAGTCAGGAGAGGGTGGGGTAGATACCAGGATGCTCTGTCCCCAGAACAAGACACTGTGATGGTATCTGCCACCATACAGGGCACTTCCTCTGTGTGTGTGTGTGTGTGTGTGTGTGTGTGTGTGTGCATTCCATGCTTCTTCCCTGATGTGCATAGGGCCTGTGGTCAGTGTCCTACTTTTTTCTAGGAAGGTCAGTGAGACACACAGCCAGAAATCTGACCCAAGGAGCTGCAGCCACACAGGCAAGACCAGTCCTCTCTCCCGACTGCCTCTAGAGGTATGGGTTTATCCCCCATCACCTCGTGTCCCGTGGAACCTGCTCTTCCACAGTACTAAAGCAGCAGCACAAATAGGTCCTGAGGACCGAGCCTGGGAGCTTGGGGTTTATCAGTGAACCAAAGCCACAGGCCCTGACCTGCCCTGTCCTGTTCAGGCTGCGGGGTAACCAGCCAGTGCAGAGGGCCGGCCTCGCAGCACCTCTGTGCTTTTGGGCGTGCAGTTTTCGAGCCTTAAAAACAATCCTGTTCTTTACCCCAGATTCTGCTTCCAGGAACCTAGCCTGAAAAAAAAAAAAAAAGGAAAATTTCCCTCAACCCAGAGCAGGGCTGTGATTTGGTTAGTGAGTGGTTTGGAAATTATGTACAGCAAACGCAAGAAGTAGTTTGGCAGGGATCCACTCTAATGCAGGGCGTGATGAGGAGAGGGCTGAGCCGGGCTCGGCTGGGCCAGGCCACAGCGGGCAGGGCCAGGGTGGACAGGGCGGTCCCGGGCGGCAGGGGCGGGGCCAGACAGATGGAGGGGCGGGATCACAACATGAAGGGCGTGGTTAGACTAAGTGGGGCGGGGCCAGACCAAGTGAGGGCGGGGCCCGGTTGCGGGAGGCTCAGCCGGTCTGGGTGAGGCCTGGGATTCAGGTTGAGCCTATTTCCGGGCGGGGCGAGCATTTAGGAGCGGTCCCAGCGTTCCTGAGCCCTAATCGCTGGGAGATTCCCGCCCCTCTGGCCTCTTGCACGTGGGGCTTTTGCCTGCAGGGTCCTACTGCCCCCTGCTACAGGCAGGCTGTCAGATGGGGCCTGTGGACAGGGCAGGGTGGCCCTTGATGTCCCTTCAGAGACGCTTCCTGTACTTGCCATGCTGTCCCCTGAGCAACCCCGGGTGTGGGACCTGGATGTTCTGCACGGCGTGGCGCTTGTCAGGAGGAAAGAATCCACATTCTGCAGGCAGACAGCTACAGCAGGCAACTGTGGTCCAGCTGCGTTGCCAGCCTCGGGAGGGTGCAGGTTCCAGGACCCCGCAGCCTGGGTTGATGCCAGTGCTGACCCTTACTGGCACGCCTCTGGGAGCTGATCTCAGTCTCTCTGAGCGCTGGTAAATGGACAAGGTGAGGGCCCCTGGGCCTTGAATTATGAAGGCTGCACAGCCTTCTACCCTTTGTATATATTAACTTCATGTGTGTGCACATGTGTGTGTACCCGTGCACTGGAACAGAGGCTTTCACTCAGGGCCTGGGCGCTGTCCCTGAGCTTTTTCCAGTCAAGGCTAGCGCTCTACCACTTGAGCCATAGCTCCACTTATGGCTTTATGGAGTGTAATTGGAGATCAGAGTCTCACACAATTTTCCTGCCCAGACCAGCTTCCAAATGGATCTTGAGATCTCAGCCTCTTGAGTAGATAGGATTATGCCTGGTTGTTTTTTGTTTGTTCATTTGTTTCCTTCTGTGTAGCTCTGGCTGGCCTTGAACTCATGATCTTGCTTCCTAACAGCCTCCTCAATGATGGCATTAGGGATACATACTATGGTCCATGGATTGAATGCAGGACCTCAGGCATGGTAGGCAAGTGCTCTAGCTCTAAATTATATTCCCAGCCCTTCAAACTTGCCATTCTCCTGGTCTCAGCCTCTGGAATATTGGGATTACAATGAAATAAGGATACTGGAGCTAAGTAATATAATCTTGACATCTTTTCTTTTTGTTGTTGTTGTTGTTGGTCGTAGGCCTTGAACTCTGGGGTTGGGCTCTGTTCCTGAGCTCTTCAGCTCAAGGTTAGTGCTGTACCACTTCAGCCACAGCGCCTCTTCCAGTTTTCTGGTAGTTAATTGGAGATAAGAGTCTTAAGGACTTTCCTGCCCAGGCTGGCTTTGAACTGCAATCCTCGTGTTTCAGCCTCCTGAGTAGCTAAGATTATAGGTGTGAGCCACTGGTGCCTGGCTTGGCATCTTAATAAAAGTTAATAGAGGGCTGAGAATGTGGCTTAGTGGTAGAATGCTTGCCTAGAATGCATGAAGCCCTGGGTTCGATTCCTCAGTACCACATAAACAGAAAAAGCCTGAAGTGGTGCTGTGACTCTAGTAGTAGAGTGCTAGCCTTGAGCAAAAGAAGCTTAGGGACAGTGCCCAGGCTCTGAGTTCAAGCCCCAGTTAAAAGAAGATGGGAACTTTCTGAAAACTCCAGAGGTGGTAGATTCTTTGGATTTGCAAGTATGTCATGAGTTGTTGAACTTCAGGAAAGTCATGCTTCCCCTAGATAACTGGGGTCCTGATGGCCTCTGACTGCTCCCCTGGATATTCATTGGCTTTGCCAATGAATAATACTTTTATTAGGGCTGGGAAGGTGGCTCAGTGGTAGAGCGCGTGCCTTGCATGCCTGAGGCCCTGGGTTCGATTCCTCAGCACCACATAAGCAAAAAGAAAAAAGCCAGAAGTGGCGCTGTGGCTCAAGTTGTAGAGTGCTAGCCTTGAGCTGAAGAGCTGAGGGACAGTGCCCAGGCCCAAAGTTCAGGCCCCACAACTGGACCCAAAACAAACAAACAAACAAACAAACAAAAAGAAAAAAGCCAGAAGTGGTGCTGTGGCTCAAGTGGTAGAGCGCTAGCCTTGAGCTGAAGAGCTGAGGGACAGCGCCCAGGCCCAGAGTTCAGCCCCATGACCGGACCACCCCCCCCCCCAAAAAAAAAAAAAAGAGTCTTACAATGTACACGCAGTGAAAGGCACAGCTATTTTATTCATTTGTTGGTTTGAGGCAAGGTCTAGCTCTGGTGATCAGGCTGGTCTTGGATATCTGGATTCTGGTAATCCTCCTGCCTCAGTCTCCTGAGAAAAAGGAATCCTTCACATCCATCCTAGGGGACCACACAGAGGCAAGCAGGCACAGGAGAATTTTTTTTTTTTTTGGGTCCGGTCATGGGGCCTGAGCCTGGGCGCTGTCCCTCAGCTCTTCAGCTCAAGGCTAGCACTCTACCACTTGAGCCACAGCACCACTTCCGGCTTTTATCTTATGTGGTGCTGAGGAATCGAACCCAGGACCTCGAGAATGCAAGGCAAGTGCTCTACCACTGAGCCACCTTCCCAGCCCCAGAGAAAGATTATTATAAGGTTTATTAGAGGAGCCATATTTCCCAGGAGGATCGGGAGCACATGGCCTCCATCCCTATCCAGGTAGCAGGAGAATCTGAGGGCAGGAAGTGAGGCAGGTGTGTGCTCAGGTATGAGTGGAGCTGCAGACCAAAGGTGGGTATAATACTAACACTGAGCCATGAGGACTTCGGTAACAGGTCACCACCTCTGGTGCAAATGACAGATCTTCAGGTAAAATTCCATTTGTCAACAACTGCATAAGCCACATCCTTCCCAAGACATCAGGCATTCCCACCATTCCAGAAAGTTCTCTCAGTCTCTTCTTTCTTTCCTGCTCTGGAAGAAGACAGCATTTTCTGGATTCCAAGCTGAGTCCTCCCACAGCTCAGCTGCTGGGTGCCTGGCCTGGGGCCCCGGGGGATCCTGCCCCATAGCTCTGGGGTAGAAGACACTCAGCTTTGCCCTCACCAAGCTTTCCAGCAAGGGAAGGGGCAGGCGAAGGGACAGGTGACTTGGCTAGGTGAGGACTGAGGGAGAGAGAAGCTGTGTGAGAAACAGAAATAGCCCAGCAGAAGGCTTTGAATCTATAGCAGAGACTCAGGAAGCATGAAAGCCGAGCTAATTCAGAAGTGTGCGTGTGCACACGCTTGTGTAAAACACAACCATGACCTGGCCTGCTATGAAAAGAAAAAATCGCCATGAACACTTGCTCAGAGCAGCCTGCAAGAAGCAGGGTCCTGGCAGCTCTTGCCTATAATCCTATCTATTCTGCTTATATGGTGCTGAGGAATCGAACCCAGGGCCTCTGGCATGCAAGGCACGCGCTCTACCACTGAGCCACCTTCCCAGCCCTATAATCCTAGCTATTCTGAAGGCCGAGAGAGGAGAAACAGTTCAAAACCAGCTAGGGCAAGAAAGTCCTTAAGATTCTTATTCCCAATTAACTACCCAAAAGCCCGAGATTAAGAGAGTCTCAGGGGCTTTCCTGTCCAGCCTGGCTTCGAACCTCGATCCTAAGGTCTTAGACTCCTGAGTAGCCAGGATGATAGGCGGACTCCACCATGCCTGCCTTCTCTTTTTCATGGTACATTCCATTTGCTATTGAACTAAGGTTATTGGAGCTAAGTAAGACCATCTTGGCATCTTGGTAGAAATTAATAGGAGATGGGGCAAATACGTCAAGAGTTGTAGGGCTCCAGGAAGCTCGGCTTCCCCTAGATAACTGATGTCCTGATGTTCCCAGATGGGCCCCCTGGATAGTTTGCTCTGCCTATGCATAATACTTTTGTTAGAGTTAAGTATTCCCAACTAGTTCACTCTGCTTATGTATAACCCCTTTATAGAAATAAGTATCCTTCTGTAGCTTGCCTTGTTTTATGCATAACACTTTTGTTATGGCTATTAGGGCTTGGTCTCCACCCCAAGCATGTGTTTTTTGTCTTTAGAAGCTATGGGCTAGCTCTGTTCTGGGCTGCTGTGGGTCTTTGAGACCAGTTTACCAAGCAGTGTCCGGCCTTTTTAATGAAGACTCCTGATTCGACCTCTCAAAATGTGGCTTCTCTGGTTGTCTGGATGGATCCTCTGGGATAGGAAATTATAAATCTCATCAATTTTTTTTTTGGGGTCTGGTCGTGGGGCCTGAACTCTGGTTGCTGTCCCTCAGCTCTTCAGCTCAAGGCTAGCGCTCTACCACTTATAAATGTCATCAATTTTGACTTTAAAAAAATGTGGCTTCTCCGTTTTCTCGCTGTACAACACTATCTTGAGGGAGTAGTAGAGAGATGGGATCAGCTGGGTTTGATCTCAATCTTCCCAGGCCCAGGAGGTGGAGCTGCCCAGGCCCCGATGCTTATGAGGTTTTGTGACAAGGTCCAAGCTAAGACAAGGTCAAGGTCACAGAGCCTGCACCGAGCTGCCAAGATCCCTGCCTGTCCCTCTGCCAGCTTGTTGCTTCCCTCCGCTTCCTCTCCCCTCCTCTCCCTCTCCCCTCCCCTCCTTCCCCATCCCCCTTTGGGTCCAGGTCCTGCCTCTGAACTAGAGCCCTGAATTAGAATAACAAGGCTCAGGTGAGCTTGTGTGGTGAGTCCATCAGACTCTAGTGCCCTTTGCTCCCCAGTTCCTTGGCTCTGCCACCTCCCCTGGAAGCCCATTGGGTTCTCCGCCAGGATCTGCCGCCGACCCCCCACCCCCACCCCTGCCAGCCTCCACTGGCCCTCTGCCCGCCTCTCCCGACTCCAATCTGGGAAGCCAGCCTCTGCGCCTGCTCCGTGGAGCTCAGCCTTCAATGAGTAATGAAACCAACTTTTCACCCCAAGCTGTGTTCTTTCCCCTTTGGAATTGTAGATCCAGTCACGATGGAGCAGCAGAGGAGACTTATTGGAGGCCAAGAACAGGAGAGGCGTGACATTCGTGGATCAGTTTCTCCCTGGAGGGGCCCTTGGAGGTTGTGGATCTCTGATAAAGGAAATGTAAAGGCGGGTGGGGATAGCTAATAAGGAGAAGGAATATTCATGTCTTTTCTGGGGATGGGCGGAGATTCTTCAGGCAGCTCCCCGTCAGCCTTTGTGCTTTGTTCCCTCCCCCTCTCACCCCCTGTTGTCATGGTAACTGTCCACTGTCCCCAGCCAGAAGGGTGTCACTTACCACGCGGAATACCGTGAAGTTGGAGGTAGTTTGGTGGCCAAAGGCAATCAGCTTCCGCCCAATGTTGGCCAGCCTCTCTGAAGGGGACTTCTGGCCCTCAGGCATCCTTGTCCCATTCCCCAAGGCCAAGCAAGATCTGGACACGTAGGGCAGTGCTGGGAGAGGCTGGGGAAGAGTGGGAGGGGCGGGGCGTGAGTGTTTGACTGGGGGAGGGGGGACGCAGCCCAGGAGGAAGAGTGAGTGTATACTGTGATGGCCGGTGACCCTGTCCCAGGCTAGGTGCCCCTCTCTTTGAGATGACCCAGCCGCAGCAGTGGGTGGAGGGACTGTGACTACCCTTCTCTATCCCAAAGGGTTTGAGTGTGAGGATGAGGCATTTTGCTAAATCTCCCAAATTCTATTCTGGAATGTTCTCTCTGTTAAAGAATGTTAGCCAGCCCTGGTGGCTCATGCCTCCAATCCTAGCTACTCAGGAGTCTGAAATCAGAGCATCGGAATTCAAAGCCAGCCTAGGCAGGAGAGTTTGTGAGACTTATCTCCAATTAACCAGCAAAAGCAGGTAGTGGAGGTGTGGCTCAAGTGGTAGAGCACCAGCCTTGAGTGAAAAAAAGCTAAGGGAACGGGCACCCGAGGCTCACACCTGAAATCCTAGCTACTCAGGAGGCTGAGACCACAGAATTTCGGTTTGAAGCCAGCCCAGGAGACTCTTAATCTCCAATTAACCATTCAAAAGCTGGCACTGTGGCTTAAGTGGTAGAGCAATAGTCTTGAGCACAAAGAGGCTCAGGGACAGTGCCCAGGCCCTGAGTTCAAGCCCAACAATGGACAGAAGAGGAGAAGAAGAAGAAGAAGAAGAGGAGGAAGAGGAGGAGGAGGAGGAGGAGGAAGAAGAGCTAAAGGACAGTGCCCAAGCCCCCTGAGTTAAAGCCTTGGTGCCAGTAAAAAATAAATAAATAAATAATTTTAGAAAAAGAGAGAGAGAGAGAAAGAGGGCTGGGAATGTGGCTTAGTGGTAGAGTGCTTGCCTCATATGCATGGGGCCCTGGATTTGATTCCTCAGGACCACATACACAGAAAAAGCTGGAAGTGGCACTGTGGCTCAAGTGGTAGAGTGCTATCCTTGAGCCAAAGAAGCTCAGGGACAGTGTCCAGGCCCTAAGTTCAAGCCCCAGGACTTGGAAAAAAAAAAAAGTTTCTACATCCTTTTCCGTGATAGCCCAGGTCTTTCAAGAGGCTGTGGTCACTAACATGGAGCTGAGAACACATGTTCCTTTTTCCCAAAAGCTGAGTTGGATTTTTACAACCACGGTGGGGGGCGGGGGTTGGCAGTGTCCTGGCCTCTACCCACCACATGCTAGCAGCACCCCTTTCTTCCAGCCACAAAACCAGAAATGTCTCTGACATTGACAGATGTCCCTCGGGGGCACAGCCTCCCCTTTCCCAGTGAAGAGCCTCGGAGTTACTGGAAAAATTGTTCTCAGCTGTGCGGCAGGAGCTGGGGTGCTGGCTCCGGCCTCCCCGGGGGGGAGGGGAAGGTGGCCAGACCAGATGTCTCCCTTGACCCTCACAGTCTGGCAGGCTGCCACCATGTACTCTGTGTCTGCAGGGGGTCTCAGACACCCTGGCTTTCTCCACCCATACAGACTACCTTGGGCTTGGGGGTGGGGCCCATTGCCAGGCTCTTGGAGAGGGGGGTCCACCTGGGGCTCTGACTAATGAAGAAAGATCTCATTAGGAGCTGGGCGCTGGTGGCTCATGATTGTAATTCTATCTATTTAGAGGGCAGAGATCTGACGCTGGCAGTCCAAAGCCAGCCTGGGCAAGAAAAGTCTGTAGGACTCTTATCTCCAATTAGTCAGCAAAAAGCCAAAAGTGGAGGTATAGCTCAAGTGGTAGAACACCAAGTGAGAATGCAAGGCCCTGAGTTAAGTTCCTACTGGCAAGAAGAAGGAAGAAGAGAAGGAGGAGGGGGGGAGGGGAGGAGGAGGAGGAAGAAACGAGGAACAGGGTAGCTTGATGTGGTCGCCATGCCTCTAACCCCAATGTTTGGGAGGCTGAGGCTGGAGGATCTGGAGTGGAGGCTGGACCTCCACTCCCTGACTCAAAAAAAGAAAGGAGGGGGTGTTAGGGAAGTGGGACTGGATCGTGGGTCAGAATCAGTACAATGGCCAGGACTTCAGGGAAGTCATGTACTAGTCTGGGTTCTTTGCCTCACTATACCTGGTGGTGAAGATGCCTAGAAAATACAGGCCTGGCTGCAAATGCAAATTCTCCCATTTTTATTCCTTGCTATGATGGGGGAGGGTGGGTGGTGGGGACAACTCATGACAGGGAGCTTTCTGGAAAACAAAACATAACAATAACAACAAAACCCAAAACCAAACAAGAGCAAAAGTTGAAGATTTTTTTCCCTGCACGCACTAAGGGTCAGTCCCAGAAAGGACATAATGGAAAAGTTGGAAAGGGACCCAGGAGGTCAGTGAATGGCTTTTGCTTCGTGCTGAACGGGTTCAAATGGTCTTAGAAAGTTTGATGCTTAAAAATATCTGGGGAGAGGATAGACCCTCCCGCCTCCCCCCTGCATGGGTAGGCTTTAAACACAGGAGGCTTAACTGATAATAAATAAAACATCACAGGCGGTTCCAAGCCAGCCTGGACAGCAAAGTCCGTGAGACTCTTATTGCCAACTACCTGAAAGTTGGAAGTGGAGGAATGGCTTAGGGAGTAGAGTGTGAGTGTTGAGTAGAAAAAGCTAAGGGACAGGACCCAGGCCCTGAGTTCAAGCCCGACAGCCCTCTCCCCTACAATGATAGCAGACCATTGTTTTGAGTTCTGCTAAGAACAGAAATGAATTCCCTTTCCCATATCAACCCCAAAATGAGCCAGTCGCCTGGCATGTAGAGAAATGAGTGAGAGGAAGCGCAGCCACACTTCCCGCAGAGCACTATGGCAATAAGCCACACACATCACATCTCCTTGCTTAAACCATGAGGCAAGAGGCAACTTGATGTTAACACATTACTTTTCTTTCCTTTCTGTTTTTTTTTTTTTGTGCCGGTACTAGGGCTTGAACTCAGGACCTTACGTTCTCATTTGGCTTTTTTTTTTTAACTCAAGGTGTGTGTTCTACTACTTGAGCCATGGCTCCACTTCTGGCTTTTTTGCTGGTTAGTTAGAGATACACATCTCACAGGCTTTTCTGCCTAGGCTGTCTGGGAGCTGCGATTCTCAGAATTCAGCCTCCTGAACAGCTAAGATTACAGGCATCAGCACCAAGCTCTCATTGTGGTGTTTACATGCATGCTGCTAATGGAGTGTGGTCCCATTCACTTGAGCTGTGTTACTTTTTCTTACCTCCTGGGTCAGTTGGGGCACAGGGCCAGAGTCTCCTCACCGGCCCTCTCGCTGTGAGGACTACACTGCCAGGCACAGTGACAGCACATGCCACCGTGACTAGGAATCCATGACAGCCTGACACAGGCCGTGCGGGCTGACAGTTGTGGGTTCAGCCTGGGGCTCACCTGAGTTGTACAGGGGATTGCAGCTGGCAGCAGGGTCTGGTTTTGAAGTCAGAATGAAAGGACCCTCAGCGAGGTCTTCTAGCCGCATGCCTGGGGGAGGCGTTCAGTCCCTCCATTTCTACCGGGCTCCCAGGGGAGTGACAAGGATGCTGCCGGCTGCAATGGCACCAGGTTCAGCAGTGGTTTTATTTCTCCATGTCTGAGAACTCATAGTCCCACTGGGAACTCGTGGCTTCCATTAATTCCTTCTTCCAGACCCTCCTGGGTCTGACGGGGACTTTCTTCTTCTGCCCAGGTGTTGTATCATCCTGGTCCTCATTCCCGTCAACAGCATCATCTAGAGACCAAGCCCAGGGCATTTACTAGACAAATGCTTTCCCTTTTTTTCTGGGCACAGAGATTTGAACTCCAGGTCTCAGGCTCACTCAGCTTGCTTACTCAGATTGCGCTCTGTTTCTTTAGCCTTGCTTCTTTTTTTGCTGGCTATTATAGAGATGGAGTCTCAGCCTTTTCTGCCTGGGCTGGCTTTGACCTGTGATCCTCCAGATCTCATTTTCCGAGTAGGGAGGATGAGAGGTGTGAGGCCCCCACCCCCATCAGTCTTTTTTTTTTTTTTTTTTTCGGTCATGGGGCTTGAACACTGGGCCTGGGTGCTGTCCCTCAGCTCTTCAGCTCAAGGCGAGTGCTCTATCACTAGAGCCACAGCGCCATAGTTTTCTAGTGGTTAACTGGAGGTAAGAGTCTCATCGACTTTCCTGCTTTCCTGCCCGGGCTGGCTTTGAACCATGATCCTCAGATCTCAGCCTCCTGAGTAGCTAGGATTACAGGTCTGAGCCAAGGCACCCAGCTCTTTTTTTTTTTTTTTTGTCAGTCATAAGGCTTGAACTCTGGGCTTGGGCGCTGTCTCTTAGCTCTTCAGCTCAAGGTGAGCATTCTATTATTTGAGCCCCAGCGCCACTTCTGGTTTTCTGAGTGGTTTATTGGAGATAAGAGTCTTACAGACTTTCCTGCCTGGGCTGGCTTTGAACCTCGATCCTCACATCTCAGCCTCCTGAGTAGCTGGGATGACAGGTCTTGTTTTTTTTTTTTTTTTTTTGGGTCTGGTTGTGGGGCCTGAACTCTGGGCTTGGGCGCTGTCCCTCAGCTCTTCAGCTCAAGGCTAGCGCTCTACCACTTGAGCCACAGCACCACTTCCGGCTTTTTTCTTATGTGGTGCTGAGGAATCGAACCCAGGGCCTCGAGTATGCAAGGCAAGCGCTCTACCACTGAGCCACCTTCCCAGCCCCCCCCCTTTTTTTTAATCATCCATTTGTTATTCCAAACTTGTGGAACTTATTTATTTATTTATTTATTTTGGGTCCGGTCATGGGGCCCAAACTCTGGGCCTGGGCGCTGTCCCTCAGCTCTTCAGCTCAAGGCTAGCGCTCTACCACTTGAGCCACAGCACCACTTCCGGCTTTTTTCTTTTTGCTTATGTGGGGCTGAGGATCGAACCCAGGGCCTCGAGCATGCAAGGCAAGCGCTCTACCACTGAGCCACCTTCCCAGCCCGACAGGTCTTGTTTATAAGACAAGGTTTTATTTGGTAGCTCATGCTGGCCTAGAACTCATACTCCTACAACCTCAGCCTCCAGTGCTGGGAGTTCAGGTTTGTAAAAACTTCATCCTTAAAATGTTTATTCTTTAAACATCCTGGAAGAGTGTCACGGACTCAGTTGCCCCTGTCAAATAAACCTAAATGATTTCTGTCTCAGCGAAGTGAACTTGAGTCAGGAGGGAGTTACCAGTGAGGTGACCTTCTCCAGGAAGCCTGTCTGCAGTGCCCACATTGCTTAGTCTCAGTGCTGTGCTATTCTCCCTTCTGTAAACAACCCAGTTGCTGGAGCCTCTCAGGGCATGGATGAGGCTCAATTTCAAGACTCCTGCTCCCCCTAGCCTGGCCAGGTGAAGCACGGAGGAGATTCCCACAATGCTCCGGGCCTAGCCAGTCCTCTTGGTGTTCTCACTGCACCAGCAGAGGGCGCCTCAGCACCATACTTCTGCTCCGTGGTCCTGCCTCCAGGGGAGGGGCAGCCAACCCTCCCCTCCCCTGAGGCTCTGGACCAAGGAGGCCTCCTCTGTTTTTCCAGACCCAGTGATTGTCTAGACTTGAACCCAGAGCACTCTGGTTGTGTGATCTTGCATGACGCACCTTTCCTCTGACCTCAGAGTTCTCTTCTGGGGAGTTCATGAATCTTTACACAATGACAGAGGAAGCACTTTAATGTAGATAGGGCCCGGTCAGGAGCAGTTCACTCTTTATGTGCTAGCCAGGTGGCTGCCTTTTGCCTCAATTTACTCCCCGATAAAGTAGTGATAATTTACATTACCTCTCAGGGCTGTGGTAAGAAGTTAAATAAGCAAAGCTAGCTGGGTGCTGGTGGCTCACACCTGTAATCCTAACTACTCAGGAGGCTGAGATCTGAAGATCACAGTTCAAAGCCCACTCAGGCAGCAAAGTCCATGAGACCCTTATCTCTAGGTAAGTGCCAAAAAGCTGGAAGTGGAGCTGTGGCTTGAGTGGAAGAGTGCTAGATTTGAACACAAAAGCTCAGTGACAGTGCCTAGGCCCTAAGTTCAAGCCCCGGTACTGCTGCCCTCCTCCACCCCCACCCCCACCCCCCAAACAGGAAAAAAGAATTCAAGATAGAGCATATGGCACCGGTGGTAGGCCCAAAACTGGGCGGGCCTGGGCTGGCTTTCATGACCTTTACTATGTCACTCAATGGTGACCAAGCTGTGCTTCCACTCTTTCCGCTGTCACATGGTGGGCTGGTGGTGGTTCCAGGTGAGTCTTTGGCTTGTTGGCATCCAGAACTACTGTTCCTGGTGGGTTGTGGTTAGTGGACAGCTTCCCCCACCTCATACACAGCCTGAGGGGGCTCTTGGCCTGAGCTGGGGTGCCAGATGGTGGTTGGGGGCCTGGCTCCTGAGCACAGTGAATGTTCAAGGTGTCCCTACAGCCTCCCTACAGATGCTGGATGGTCACGTGAGCGGACCCTATGCCCAGGAGGCCTGGAGGGAAGGAGTTGGGCCAGCCTACTGCCAAACTGGGGGAGATGGAGGGAGACTGGGTGGGGCCGCAGACAGCTACTTCCTGCCTCCCAATCCACAGCTGGGGCAGGTGATGGGTGTCTGCGGAGCTGTGGTCCCCCATCCAGTGGGGACTCAAAGCTTGGGAAGCAGCAGCCAGACCCCTGGACTTTGTGCTACACACCCCCCCTTTCCCGCAGGCTGTGCCCCACCCGATGAATGACGCCAGTCTCTGAAGCCGTCTCCTCACTCGATGCCGGAGGATTGGAAATGTAAACGTGTTTCTGCGTGTGCCTGGGTATTTGGCTCTGTGCTCATTAATAATCTTAGCAACCAAATGGGTTTTGGTGTTATCATCACTTAACCAAGATTATATTGTCCAAGGCCACCTAAGCTTCAGATCTCTTGATGATCCTGCTCCTGTCTCTGTGGAGGAAGAGTCACTGTCCTACCCCTGACCCAGCGGGAAGCTGCTCAGGGACACTCTGGGAGACTAGCCCTTAATTTAGTGTATGTATGTATGTATGATGTATGTATGTATGTATCTATCTATCTATCTATTTTGGTGCTGGCACTGGAGCTAGAACTCTGGGCCTGGGCACTGTCCCTGAGCTCTATTTGCTCAGGGCTAGTGCTCTGCCACTTGAGCCACAGTGCCACTTCTGGCTTTTATGGTGGTTAGAGATGAGAGTTTCATAGACTTTTCCTATCCAGGTCGGCTTCAAATTGTGACCCTCAAGATCTCAGCCTCCTGAGTGGCTAGGATTATAGGTGTGAGCCACCGGTGCCCGGCTGACACCAGCCCTTTACTTGTGAGATGTTACATATTCCTTCTAGCTGTGGCTGGACTCTAGGTCCTGCTCTCGATTCAGAGACAAGAACTGACCAGGTGCCATGCTCCTGGTGACCAACAGGGGGCGTCTGACACCCTCCAGCTGTAGCCAAGGGGAGCTGAATGCCTGGACACAGGTGGCCCTGTACTGCCTTGAGGAGCTCCAGCTGTGCCTGTGCTGTGCCGACCCCTCCCCACAAACACCACCACTGTGGATGGTTCTTCCTGTGTCTCCCCAGTGGTTCCCCACAGGGGGCTGGAGCAGACAGAGAGGTGCCTGGGCAGGCTCTGCAGGTGGACAGGTTGTCCTACATGCAGAGTGAGGGGAGGGTGGTGCGGGCTTCCTGGGCTTCCGGTTTTCCCGCTAGCCCTGACACCCTTCCTGGGCCTGCAGCCGTCCCCTAGGCTTCCCTTGGGGGCAGACAAGTCTGAGGCTGGACACAGTGTCTCCCCCTCGGGCCTGGGAAGTGGGTATGTGGGCAGCACCCCTTGGGAGACTTAGGAAAGCACCCGGCAGCCAGTAGGTGGCCAGCCATGGCTTCTCGATACTCTGCTTCGCTAGCAGTGCTCCGGAGCCCAAGGAGGCAGGTTCGTGGATCTGAGCTCAGATCTTCCTTTCCAGTTCTAGGAAGTAGAGACACCCCAGATTGCCCTGTCATCAGCCCCCCCCCTTCCTGGTTCTGAGGCTCACCATCACCCAGATGTGGCTGCTGAGACCCGCCCAGGCAGGGATAGAGCGTTGATGGGTAGATGCCTCTTCCCTTCCCACCCTCTCCCCCCACCCCCCGCAACCTGCCCCCCGACCCCATCCAAAATGAACAGAAGCTCCTAATCCAACTCACCAGCAACACGCTTGCATCTCTCTGAGCCTCATTTGCCTCATTGAAAAAAAGAGGCGAATTTTTAAAAATCTGTCATAAATATGTGGGGTGAATTCTGGAGGCGGGGGTCGGGGTGGGGTGGGCACAGGCGAGTGGAAGTTGTCCCATTCTCCTTCCCCATACTGCTGTCCTGGGAGGTTTGTTCCTGGCTTCTCTCCCCCACCGCCCCCACCTCTGCCCCACAGCCCCTGACCCTCAGCCCAACATGGTCCTGTAGACACGACACATGCACAGAGTTTGATCTTGCCTGCACATGTATTTTTTATTTTGTGTTGTCGTTTTTTGTTGATTTGCTTTTGTTTTTCCGGTGCTGAGCTCAAACCCAAGGCCTCACATGTGCTAGGCAGGAGAGAGAGCACTGAGCCCTCCATCCTTGGGGGACTTCTCCTACACTTTTTATTTCTGTTTTTGGTGTTTGTGAGATGGGGGTCGGTGGATCTCACTATGTAGTCCAGGCTGGCTCACGATCCTCAGGGTTGGGATGGCAGATGTACACCCGCCACCTCTGCCACCACTCCCAGTTTCTTCTGCACATGTTTGATCAATGGGCTTAGCTTAGCAGAAGGTTTAAATAACAGATAAGAAACTTGCCAATCAGGTGCTGGTGGCTCACACCTGTAATCCTGGCTATTCAGGAGGCTGAGATCTGAGGATCATGGTTCCAAGTCAGTCTGAGCAGAAAAGTCCATGAGACTCTCATCACCAACTAACCAGCAACAATGTTGGGAGTGGAGGTATGGCTCCAGTGATAGCTAAGCAAGAGCAGGAGGATTTTCTTCTTGTTGTTGGTTGTGGGATTTGAACTCTGGGCCTCAGCTCTTCAGCTCAAGGCGAGTGCTCTACCACTTGAGCCATAGCGCCAGTTCCAGTTTTCTAGTGGTTTATTGGAGATAAGAGTTTCACAGACTTTCCTGCCCAGGCTGGCTTTGAACCATGATCCTCAGATCTCAACCTCCTGAGTAGCTAGGATTACAGGTGTGAGCTTCCAGCGCCCAGTAGCGTGAGGATTTTAAGCCCAGTAATAGCCTCTAAACAAACAAACAATCAAGAAGAACCATTTGCTATTAGCCTTCCTTAGGAATGTACATGGGTTTCTCTGGCCTTGCATTTTGCATCCATTCAAGTTTACTTTCTTAGATCAGCTACTCACATTCAGTGCTCTCTCTCCTGCCTAGCATATGTGAGGCCTTGGGTTTGAGCGCAGCACCGGAAAAACAAAAGCAAATCAACAAAAAACGACAACACAAAATAAAAAATACATGTGTTCAGTGTTTGTCAGCTGTCTGTGTGTGTACTGGGCTCTGGGTTTAGCAGTGGAGACTCGGGTGTCAGGCTAGCAGGTGCTTTCATGGAGTTCAGGGTGCACAGATACAATCTAAGCAAATGCCCAGATAGGCTACATAATTACAAATTGCAACAAATGCTTTGTAGGGAACACACTAATTTGCTTATTAGAAGTTGTTAAATGATAAAAAGTGAGTCTTCAACCTGATGCCTGCAGGTTTTTCTGGGACAAGAGAAGAAAGAGATGAACGGGCTTCACCCCCGTGATCCTCCTAGGGTGAATGGCGGGAGGAGGCTGCGTCCCCAGTGCTTTTATGTGAATGAGTCCATTGACAGAAGCTTTTATAAGAGTCTTCTCAGGTCAGAGTCTTCGGTCCCATTTTATAGATGGGTATATGGAGGCCAAGGGGTCAAATGGCTTGTCTGGGGTTACACGGCAAGCAATGAAGCTGGATTCAAACTTGGGGTTGTTTGATGCATCTTGGGCTGGGGTGGGGGATATGGTAATTACAGACCTTGTTGTAGGCCCCTGACACATTGTCCCACTGCATGGCTGGAGAGAGACAGAGCTGACATGGAGGCTGTCCCCAGGGGAGCGGGAGGAGGTGACTGGCCCAGCCCTGCTGCCTGTCCCATGGCAAATGGGACCCAAGCATCTGTCACTGAGACACACTGGCAGGCTGCCCGGAAAAAGGCCTCTGGCCTCATCCTGTATTTGCCAAAGCTGGCAGAGATGATGGGGTGGGGGTGGGGTCCCCATGACACCCATGTGGCACTCAACTTGCCCAGCATGCTCACAGCTGGGGCTCTGTGCATGATCAAGGCTGAGAGCAGGTGGCTTAGGAGGTTGAGGGCCAGTTGGAAGACCCCTGGCTGAGAATGAGAATCGGGATTCCCTGCCCCATACCATGGCAACTGTGTGTGTGTGTGTGTGTGTGTGTGTGTGTGTGTGTGTGTGTGCGCGCGCCAGTACTGAGGCTTGAACTCAGAGTCTGGGTGCTTTCCCTTAGTTTTTCCACTCAAGGTTGATGCTCTACCACTTGAGCCATAGCTCCACTTCTGGCTTTTGTTGGTTGACTGGAAATAAGGAGCTCCAGACTTCCCTTCCTGTCTTTGAGCCGCCATTCTCAGATCTCAGCCTCCTGAGTAGCTAGGATTACAGGTGTGAACCTCGGGTGCCTGGTGGTTGGCAGCCTTAATCCTGTTCTTTCCATGAGACTCAGGGAGCTAGAGTCCAAAACCAGCTCTGTGACTTTTGGCAAGTTACTTAATCTCTCTGAGCCTCAGTTTTGCTGTCTTCCAAATGGCTGTCCAGTCTGTCTCCCAGGCTGTTGGGGCGGATGTTCATGTGTGGGGAGGGCTGGGGGCTGTGTCGGTGGCTGTGAAGGCAATCTTACTCTTTCAGGAACTTGGAGTGTCGGCTGGCTCTCCCCTGCTGACTTGGCCAGGCTTCAAGACTGAGCAGGTGGGGTCCATAAACCTCTCTCTGTTTCATTCTTGCCACGTGAATGCTCACCCATGTGAGGAGCTCTCATCCCTCCCTGGGCGCCTTGCAGGGGCATTGTGTCTCCAGCGGCACACCTGACCCATAGGAACGTTTGGAAGTATCCTCAGAGCCTGAGCTCATGCATGCTCTGGGGTGGGGGTAGGGTTTGGCATTCGTGAGGGATCTCCCGGCCCCAAGACAGCTGGGCCTGAACTGGGATAGACTGACAAGGAGAAATGAAAATAAAAGACAGAGATGAGGAACTGGAGGCATGGCTCAAGAGGTAGAGCACTAGCCCTGATTGAAAAAACTGAGTGAAGCTGGGCACTGGTGGCTCATGCCTGTCATCCTAACTACTCAGGAGGCTGAGATCTGAGGATCATGGTTCAAAGCCAGCCCAGGCAGGAAAGTCTGTGAGAGAGACGCTTAGCTCCAATCAACCGCTAGAAAACCAGAAATGACGCTGTGGCTCAAACTGGTAGAGCACTAGCCTTGAGCAAAAGAGCTCAAGGACAGCACCCAGGCCAAGAGTTTAAGCCCCTGGACTGACCAAAAAAAAAAAAGTTGAACTAGAACACAAGTTCAAGTCTTGGTTAACCCCTCCCCTCCCCCATAGAACAGAAAAACATTTCCTGCCACCGAGGGCCAAGGATCTATCTTACACAGACTGAATATGATGTGCAGATGATTCTGATATTGAGAAGGGAGACTGAGTTACCAAGATATGGGTCCAAGGATCACAGAGGATTTTTTCCCACTGTAAGGGACAGAGTGCTTGCTGACTTGGCAGAGCCAGGGAGATGCACTTTCAGAGGCTTCCATGTGTCCTGGGGGCCCAAGGGCACACCCACCCTCAGGAGGAGCAGACCCAGGAGCTGGACAGGGCTGGCCCAGCCTGCCTGCCTATCCCTCTCTGTTCTGGAGTTATAGCAGAATATACATACAGTTTACTATTGTAGTCATCTTCTTGAGAAGCTTACTGCATAGCCCAAGCTGGCCTCCAACTTGTGATCCTCCCATCTCAGCCACCTGAATGCTGGGATTACAGGTGTGCTCCATACCTAGGTATTATAGCAACCGTGTGTGTGTGTGTGTGTGTGTGTGTGTGTGTGTGTGTGTGTGCGTGCGTGCGCGCGTGCACATGTGTGTTGGTGCTGATGCTTAAACTCAGGGCCTGGGTGGGTACTATCCTTTAGCTTTTTCACTCAAGGCTAACCCTGTACCATTTAGCCATAGCTCTGCTTCCAGCTTTTTGGTGTTTCATTAGAGATAAAAGTCTCATAGACTTTCCTGTCCAGGCTGGCTTTGAACCATGATCTTCAGATCTCAGCTTCCTGAGTATCTGGGATTACAGGCATGAGCCACTGGTGCCTGGCTGGTTGCTATACTCTTAATCGTGTAGCTGTTAGCTAAAATCTGGAGTGACTAACCCCAACCTGACAAGAATTCAGGCCGGATTAGCTGCTGAGGTTACAGCCTTGCTATCCCTGAGAGGAGTCCTGTGATCCCAGCAAAGGCCCTGCCCACCCTAGTCCCTACTCCTTTCCTTCCATGGCCTCATTTCATTCTCTTGTCAGGTAAATACTATCATTATCGCTGTAGCTTAACAAGCTGGTAACTGAGGCTCAGAGACCCCAGATCACTTTCACAAAAGCACACAGCTACCCAGGGAAGGACAAGGATTTACATTTTACTTTTTGGGGGGTGCCTGTACTGGGGTTGAACTCAGGGCCTAACTCAGGCTAAGGGCTAAACTTCCTTCGCCTTTTTGCTCAAGGTTGGTGTTCTACCACCTGAGCCACAACTCCACTTCTGACTTTTTTGCTGGTTAATTGGAGATTAGGGTCTTGTGGACTTTCCTGCCTTGACTAGCTTCGAGCCACGATCATCAGTTCTCAGCTTTCTGATTAGCTAGGATTACAGGCGTGAGCTACCAGCAACCGACTTAACATTTGGATCTTTGCAAGTGCAATGCAGGCCCAGACTCCTGGCCTTCTCCAGTTAAAAGCTTCTGGCATACGATGGACTCCCAGTGTCCCTGGTCAGTGGGCAGGGTGGTGGGTATCTCTGCTGCTCAGCACCCCCTTTAGAATCCCACCTTCATTCATGCTTTTCCCTTCCACCCTGGCCAGCTTTCTGATGGATGGTCAAGCCCAGCCCGGCCCTCCTGGGCCTGACTCTGTCTGGGCCCTGGCATGGCAGCGAGGGCCCCTCCCATCTTCAGCCTCCCGCCCTCTGCTTGCTAGGCAGGTCTGGCCAGTGAGTGACTCACAAACCAGAGTCTCTGTACACCTGGCCCAGTCCGGCAGGTAGCCAGAATATCCAGCCCTGGGCTCCTGCCCGTCTCTGCTAGCTGCTCTGCTTCTGGGGACCCTTTCCTGCCACCAGTGAGGCCCGGTCCCCCACACCTGCGCCCCACCTCCCCTTCCCTGAGGACTGCCATCAGCCTGCAAACCAAATCCAGAATCCAGGTCAGGTGTTTTATGGTTGTTTGTTTTAAACTCTCTCTGTCCCACCTGGGTTGCAGGGCGGTCTTTTGGACATTAATGGTGGTGATGGCGGGGTCTCTGTGGTAGCCACATCCTTGGGGTCCAGGCTCAGGGGAAGGGGGCACCCTGCTCCCTCCCGTGCGTGGCCCTAACCCTGACCCCCTGGCTAGGCTAGCGGGGCGGGTCAGGGCAGCGTGGGCAGAGGGAGGCCAAGGGGCCTGGAAGGGCACAGGAGTGGTAGGGAGCCACCTACTTCTGTCTTAGGGTCACAGAGTTTGTGGGGGACACAGTTTGATATAGCCAGGAGCATTCTACAACTGAGAAAAATGAGGCTCTGGAGATTGGGAATCTCTCAAGGTCACTGGGTGAATTGATGGCAGAATGGGTGGGCTGGAAACCAAGGGGCAGGGCACTGCTCCCTGCCCCATGACCCTTCCTTGCTCTTCTGCTTCTGCAGTTTGGCTTTGCCTCAGGAAGGAAGAATGCAACCTTAGCAATGTCCCAGGCAGTGTCTTAGGGGCTCATAATTGGATGGCATGTGTGTGTGTGTGTGTGTGTGTGTGTGTGTGTGTGTGTGTATCAGACTTGACCTCAGGTCCTCATGCTCTTGCTTGGCTTTTTCCTCTCAAGCCTGGTGCTCTTCCACTTGAGCCACACTTCTGGCTTTTTGGCAGTTAATAAGAGTCTCATAGAATTCCCTGTCCGGACTAGCTTTGAACTGTGATTCTCATGTCTCAGCTTCCTGAGTAGCTAGGATTTCTAGCATTCAGCATTCGATGGCATTTTGAAGGTGGCTCAGGTCCTGGGTGTGAATCTTGACATGTAGTTGTTTAGCCTTTGTTCCCCTGTTGATGGTCAGCTAGTTGCCTTTGGAGGCAGTGATTTTCATTTTTGTGACCAGTGCTTAGTGGATGATGACTTAGTACTTCCTGGGCTCTTACGTTAAGTAATTTTTTTTGCTGAGAACGCACAGCACATGGATGAACTCATTTAACCCCTTTCCCCTTCCCCACACCTCTGTGAGGTAAATTAGTTTGATTATTCTTATTTTGTAGCAGAGAAAACAGGCACAGAGAGGTTAAGTAACACTCAAGATTTCACAGCTTAAAAAAGACAAAACAACAATTAGTTTGAGGAGTTGACCAATCTGAAAGTAGTAGTAGGGTTTCACTGGGTTTGAGAGAAGGAAAAACAAAACAAAACAAGGATTTCACAGTTTGAGAAAGTGGACTGAGAACTGTGATTCAAAGCCAGCTGGGAAAGGAAAGTGTGTGAGATTCTTATCTCCAATTAACCAAAAAAAAAAAAAAAAACCAAAAACACTAGCCTTGAGCCAAAAAACCCCCAAAAAAGCACAGGGACAGCGTTCAGGCTCTGAGTAAGGTGGAGCTGGTAGCTGGGAAGGTGGCTTAGCGGTAGAGTGCTTGCTCATTAACATGCATGAGCCCTGGGTTCAATTCCTCAGTGCCACGTAAACAGAAAAACTGGCACCGTGGCTCAAGTGGTAGAGCATTAGCCTTGAGCAAAAGAAGCTCAGAGACAGTGCCCAGGCCCTGAGTTTAGTCCTCAGGACTGGCGAAAAAGGAAAAAAGGTGGAGAGTGGAGCTGGGATTTGAACCCAGGCAGACCTGAATCTGGATGGCCTCTGTGTCACAATGCCCTGCAGGTGGCCGGGGCTGGGCTGGAGGGCCCAGCTCAGGGTTGAGGGAGCGTGGAGGACAGGCAGCCTGGGTTCTCACACACACTGTGGGGGTTTCAAGAGTCCCCTGGGCAGAGGAGGCAGGGAAGTGTGTGTGTGGGGGGCATGGCCCAGGGACAGGAGGGGCCTGGGCTGGTTATTGCCTTCAGAGTGGCTTCTGATGTGTGGTGACCCCCACCTGGCCCAACCCATCTGTGGAGAGCACACCCTTGGTGGGGGTGGGGGTGGGGGGATGGGGGAATGGGGGGGCACAGGCCGGACCTACATCACGTCACAGTTTGACAAGCAGGCCGGCCATGCGCATGGTAACATCTATGGCTGAGGCTCTGAGAGGTTGGGTGGCCTGCCTGAGGCCACGCAGCTAGGCTGGGGTGGGGGTGGGGGCGGCACCAGTGGGCTGAGTTCCTCTGAGCAGGATTCAGCCGGTGGGTCTCCTCCGTGGGGGCTGGGGTGAGCCGCTGTCTCCTCTCCAGCCAAAGTGCGGTCACCGTAACTCACGACAGCAGCACTCTGAGATGGTCGGCCAGCCCTGCTACTGAGGCCCTGTTTCCATGTCCTCGTACCGCCATATGCCCCGCGTGGGGCCTGGCACAGTCTTCCCGACAACCCCCTTTTCACCAGTGAGGAGGATGAGGCCCAGAGAGGCTAAGGCTCTTACCTAGGGTCACACAGCTGGCTGGAAGCTTCCCCACCCAAGGTCACCCACTAAAGGTCATGTTCACAACTAAGACAAGGTCCCAGCTTGTTATATATTATTTATTTATTTATGCCAGCACTAGGCCTTGAACTCAGGGCCTGAGTGCTGTCCCTTAGTTTTGTTTTGTTTTGCTCTACCCCTTGAGCCACAGTTCTACTTCTGTTCATCCCGGGCTGGCTTTGAACCGCAATACTCCCATCTCAGCCTCCTGCGTGGCTAGGATTACAGGCGTGAGCTATGATGTGTGCCTCGGTTTAGTTTCTGAGTGTCGTGGCACCTCTGGGCTCGTCCAGGCTGTGGTGACAGAGGAGCAGCAGAGTTCTGATCTTGTTTCTGCCTCTCCACCTAGCACCTGGGCTGGCTGCTTGGCCCCCTGGGGCCTGGGCTCTCCCTGTCCCTGGGTGGGGTAGGAGCTGGGGACTGTGGATCTGGTCACATGCCACTGTGTGCAGGGAGCTGTTTCCCCAGGCCTCTGATCCCGGATGTACCTGCCTGCCCAGCCACCGTGGGATGCGGGAACACAGGCCGGGCCAGTGCAGGGGAGGCAGAGACTGAACTCAGCCAAGGTCACGGGGCCAGAATGTGGGAATGGGGGTGTTCGCACTGGTCCGTGTGCCCCCAGAAGCAAGCCCCCCAGTACCACGGCGTCTCCCCAGGGAGCCCACGGCCTGCAGCCTGGAATTCTGGGAACAGGTGGGTCTGAGGCAGGTGTCTTGGCACTGCCAACGGCCATCAGGCGTGAGTCCTGGGCTCCCTGCCCAGACTCCTCCCTGTGTCCTTCCACTGATTGGGGGATCCCCCTCCCCCATCCTTCCTTCTCTCAGGAACAGGCTAGCCCTTGTTCCCAGGGGACTAGAAACACAAGGAGCTCTGCTTGTGCTACACTGATCCCTGTCTCCCTGCTCCTGTCCCCACTCCCAGCCTAGACCAGTACAGCTGGGCCACGTGCTGGGCATGCAGCTCCTCACCGGAGGGAGGTACAGAGAGCTCCCCGGGTTCCCCCTTTCCAGATCATGCCCTTCCTTGTCTGTCCCCCACATGAGTCAAATCTGATAAGCATGTGATCCATCTGGTGAAAGGAATTTCCACTGTCACGACATTTGTGGGTAAAGCCGCAGTGGGGGAGGGACCGGGGCCTCCGGCCAGGAGTAGATCTCTGCTCCTGGTCCCGCTCTTCTTGACCTTTGTGACCTTGTACAAAGCATTGTCCCTCTGGGAAAGGATGAGATGGGTCCTAGAGCTCCTTCCAGCTTTGAAAGCCTCTGAGATTTTTTTTTTCTTTTGCTTTGTTTTGTGTTTGTTTTGACAGTCCTGAGGCTTGAACTCAGGGCCTGGGCACTGTCCCTAAGCTTCTTTTTGCTCTGCCACTTGAGCCACAGCACCACTTCCAGCTCTTTCTGTGTATGTGGTACTGAGGAATTGAACCCAGGGCTTCATGCATGGTAGAGTGCTTACTCTGCCACTGAGCCACCTTCGCAGCCCCGCCTCTGAGTTTTGCTCTGGTTGGCCTCCGGGTGCCCTCTGGCATCCCGCCAGCCCCACCCTGCATGGCCACAAAGCCCAGGAAGGAGGGAACTGGACTTCCAGATGGCCAAGGACTGGCCAGCATGGAGTCACCACCTCATAAGCAGCTCTAAGTCTGTGGCCAAATTTAGGAGCAGAGCCAGGATGCCAGTCTGCGGGGGAGGAGGCTCCCAGGCGCTTCCTGCCTTGTCTGGAAACGAGGATGGACTTTGTGGGTCAGGCGTGGGTTCAAATCCCGGCTCTGTGACTTCAGCTGTGGGGAGCTTTGGTGAGTCACTTTTCTTTGTTTAGGCACTGCAGGGGAAGGTCATGACCTGGGCCACTGAGCTGGATGGGGACAGGTTCTCCCAGGCAGGCCGCTGAGCCTGCTATGTGGGAAGTGTCTAGAAAGGCCTGGGCATGCTGCAGCTCCGGCACCCAACTCCATGCCATTTCTGGACGATGGGCCACGTCAGGATGGCAGGACGTCACTGCGCTGTCCTGAATCACTAGTGACGCGTTCTAATGGGACAGGTGGCTGTTGTTAAGGGGTAGGGACATCAGGGTACTTTCTCATCTTCTGTGTGTGTGTGTGGGGGGGGGGGATTACAGTCCACTGGGGCTTGTCTTTTAATGGTATTCATTCACCCACCATCTTTCCTTCTATCTACTCTCTTCCACCCATCTTCCACTCATCTATCTTCGATCCCTCTACCATCCATCCCTCTCTCCATCATTTGTCATCCAGTTTTCATTTATCTATTCACTCATCTTCTAACTACCAATCCACCTTCCTCCCTCCCTCCTTCCCTCCCTCCCTCCTTTCCTTCTTCCCTCCCTCCCTTCTTCCCTCACTCTTCCCCTCCTTCCCTCCCTCCCTCCCTTCCTTTTTTCTTTCCTTCCTTCCTTTCTTCTTCCTTCCTCCTTCCTTTTGTTTTTTTTTTTGTTTGTTTTTTGGTCAGTCATGGTGCTTGAACTTTGAGCCTGGGCACTGTCGCTCAGCTCTTCAGCTAAAGGCGAGTGCTCTGTTGGAGATAAGAGTCCCACAGACTTTCCTGCCTGGGATGGCTTGGAACCTCGATCCTCAGATCTCAGCCTCCTGAGTAGCTAGGATTACAGGCGTGAGCCACCAGTGCTTGGCTCTTCCTTCTTTCTTCCCTTTCTCTCTCTCCCTCCTCCCATCTTCCAGCTATTCACACCCAACTCCTATCCATCTACCTAACCATCCATCCATCCATCCACCATGGTTTACTGTGGCTACTCTGTGCCAGTTTCTATATCCTGGAGACAAAACCGCGCAAAACAGACAGGATCCTGCCCTCAGAGCACTGTGGAGTCTTTGCTAACTAAGCAGGCACTAAAGCCAGTCTCCTACCCTGTGGTCTCTTCACCTGAGGCACAGGATGACCATAGTCCCTACCTCTGGCGATTGCTGTGAGTGGATGCAATAATGGTGCAGGAAAGGGTTGGTGTGGTGCCTGGCTTGTAGCAAATGCTCAGTGTTTGTTAGCAAGGAGGAGGGGGGAGAAGAGGAGGAGGAGGAGCAGCAGCTCTCCCAACACTGGGCTTGACTCTAAGTCACTAGTGCATCAGGAGTTGCCCTGCGTGGCGGCTTGTCCTTGGCAGTGACGGAGATGGATAACAGGGGTGGTGACACAGCGCAGGCCCCAAGCCAGCTTCTCAGGGTGGAGCAGCCCGCGAGCCGATCCTCACAGGGCGCTGCTCAGCCAGCTGGTGGCCGGGCACATGGATCTCAGGGCTGCAGGGACTATACCACTGCTAATGTCTGTTTGCCGATCCAGACAAGAGGTGTCTCAGGGCCTGAGGAATCGTGTGGTGGGGCCTGCTGATGGCCATTTTTCCTTCTTGTTTTTGGTATTTTGATCAGAGTCTTGCTGGCCTCAAACTCATCTTCCTGCCTCTGGTTCTCAATTGTTGGACTTACAGGCATGCACCACTACTCCTGGCTCCTTGCTATGTGTGTAGACCCAGGGCAGGACATCAGAAAGCCAAAAGGAGACAGTAGTGCAGGGCAAGGCTGTGGATGAAGCTCTGTGGGAGCAGACAGAGGGCCAGGAGGTCCCTCCAGGACAGATGTGGCTGGGACATGGCAGTCCAGTCGTGTGTGTGTGTGTGTGTGTGTGTGTGTGTGTGTGTGTATACTAGTACTGGGGTTTGAATTCAGGGCCTAGATGCTCTCTCTTACCTTCTTTGCTCAAGGCTGGTGCTCTCCCATTTGAGCCACATCTATGTTTCTGGATGTTTAAGCTGGCTTCAAACCGTGATCCTCAGATCTCAGCTTCTTGAGTAGCTAGGATTACAGGTATGAACCACTGGTGTCTGGAGAACATGGCAGGCTTGTGTACAGCTGTATTTCTAGTGTCTTGGAGGGTTCTGAGCACTCTACACACCTGGGCAGTGTTTCGGGCACACAGGGCTGGACTGGAGGTTGTGTTCTCTCACTGACGTAGGAAGAAGTAGGTTCAACCCAGGCACCCCACTCTCCAGCTCTACAATTCTGAGGCTGCTGGTAGGGTGGAACTGGTGAGGACTTCAATTTTAGAAGTTTCCATTGAAGAATGACTGCCATAGGGAGCCAGCAGCGCATGCCTGTAATCCCAGCTACTTAGGAGGCTGAGACCTGAGGATCACGGTTCTAAGTCAGCCAGGAAAGGGAAGCCCATGAGACTCTTTTCTCCAATTGACCAGCAAAAAGCCAGAAGTGACCACAAGGCTCAAGTAGTAGAGCACTAGCTTTGAGTGAAAAAGCTGAGTCTAAGACCCCAAGTTCAAGCTCTAGCACCAGCATGCACATAGAGAAAAAGAGTGACTGTAATCTTCAGTACCTGAACATCTGTGAGACACCTGGGGCTTTGGTTCAGGGCTGGGGGGGAGGGGAGGCGGGGGCTGCTGATGGAGTGCTAGCGGAACCCCATATGGCGATCTAGCTGGATCTTGGGGGCTTATTTGCTCTGTGGCTTGAGGCAGGCTCCCTCCTTCTCTGGGCTCTGTTTTCTTGTACAGAGGGGGAGTGGGGTCTTGGAAATGAAGGTTCTGTAGGGTTTTTACAAGAAGAAGTGGGGTTAGGCATGGGGAGCACAGAGCAGAAGAGTTTGGCCGTGGGAGACCAGCATGTTTTGTTGTTGTTTCTGTTTGGTGATGCTGCAGATTGGCTTTGGGGCCTAGCACTTGGCAAGGGCTCTCTCACTGGAGCCACACCCCTAGTCCAAGGGTCGCTGACCTCAGGGCTTGGGGGGTAAGGGGGGTGAGGGGACTGTGTGAGGGCCAGTGTGAGGCCCAGTGTAGGGTGTTCTGGCTTTATCAAGGGAAGTGGGACCACCCATCTTCAGTGACTACCCCACGGTGATTCTACTCATAGGTCGGGTCCCATCTGATGGCAGCCCTGAGGTCACAGAAGCTGCCATTTCCAGAAGCTTTGCCTCTCTATTCTACAGGGTCACTCTAGGGTCACCTTATCCAGAGGCCACAGGGACCGGAGACTGAAGTCTGGTTCTAGATTTCAACCCCTGCGTGTTTGCTGCGTCCTTGGCCTAGTCACCCAACCTTGCTGGGCCTCTGCTTCTTTATTCCTAGAGCAAGATGTAGGCAGGGCTGCACAGTGGGCCTCTGTCAATGGAGGGCTGCGGAGCAGAGCAAAGACGTTAATGAGCGCTGGGGATGGTCCAAATCGCCAGTGCATAGCCTTCCTGCCCCCAGCGCTGGCAAGGCTTGGAATGGAGTCTGTGTGAAGGACACAGCCACAGAAGGGCCCATTGTGCCTGGCAAGGATGGTTTCATGACTCTTAGAAAGCGTCTTTCATCTGGGAACGGGGAGCCCTGGGCGGTGAAACCCAGGGACCGTGGAGGTTTCTGGGGTTTGTGCCAGGACCTCCTGCCCCAGCCCCAGCAGGCAAGGAGGGGGAGGGGAAGGGAAGACCCTCCCTTCCCAGCCTCATTGGGTTGACGGCTGTGGGTTCATCTTCCTCAGCCCAGGCCTTTCCCTGTTAGAGACCTGTCCAGCCCCTGTCCTCTGCCTGGACACTCACTGTGACCCCAGGCTCCCACCCTCGCTTCTCTGTGTCAGCAGCCAGCGCCGCCTCCCCTCCATCACTGGGCAACTTTGAGAACAGGCCCTGGGCTGTGTCTGTGGTCAGCTGACTGGTGGCTCTCATGCTGGGGAGGGGAGCCTGGCCTCTGAGCTCTGGGTCTGGGCAGTAACCTGATGCCAGGAAGCAGAGACCTTGTCTCTCGTCCTTCCTGGCTCCAGGCCCAGGCCCAGGCAGGGCAATCCAACTTCTGGGCTCAGCAAACACATAAGCACTTCGCCTGCTCATCCCCCAGGAACCACAGATGCCTCTTTGGGGCTGTGTGTGTGTGTGTCCTGGTACTAGGGCTTGAACTCAAGGCCTTTGCAGATGTCTGTCTTCAGCTGTAGGCCAGGCTTGGTTTCTGTGCATTCCACCTGCATCTGGTCCCTGGGGGCTGGACTAGTGGGCAGAGGGTATGAGGGTTCTTGCAGCCACTACTGATGTCCTGGCCCACTTTTATCCAAGCTATGACCTTTCCTCTTTCTCTGTCACATTTGAGGAGACACAGGAAGGCTGAAGCTTCCACAGGAGGCTGGAGGCTAGAGTCTGGAACACTTTGTCTGGAATACCTGGAAACATCTTGTCTTTGTGGGTGTACCAGTGCTGGGGCTTGCCCTCAGAGATTGGGTGTTGTCCTTGAACCTTTTCTCTCCAGTCTAGTGCTCTACCACTTGAACCACCCCTCCACTTCTGGCTTTTTGCTAGTTATTTGGAGATAAGAGTCTCTCAGATTTATCTGCCCCGGCTGGCTTTGAACCTTGATCCTCAGATCTCAGCCTCCTGAGTAGCTAGGATTGCAGGCAGGAGCAGATTACAGGCGTACATCCTCAGCTTTGTCTTGATGTTTGTGGCCTTGATATGTGGAGGGATGCTCAGTGTCACGTGACCCGCTTTGGACTCAGTGAGTGAGACTGTGACGTCATTCCCAGTCCTCCTGACCACGCCCCAGGCCCACCTTCTCCACTTCGGGCTGTACCATGGCGCCCCCCACCCCGGCCCCCTGTTTGTGGTGAATCTGCATCTTGTGGAGACGGCCTTTGAGATGATGTCAGCAGCGGTTCCTTACCTTTAATTTACTTACATCCCTGTAAACGCTCAGTGTCCTGTTGTAGCCAGTGGAACACAAACTGTGTGGCCGTGATTTCTTCTGATGCTCAAATTGCCCTTGGAGGCCAATTGCTAGTGGAGCCTTGTCTGAGTGGGCGGCTGTGTCCCCATGATTCTGAGAAGACTGAAATGTCTGGCAGGACAAGATGTTTTAGGCTCAAGTTGGTCTTCCCTGAGAGAAATCAGCCATTTCCCCAAGGAGCCCTGGTTCCATTTGGTGGAAAATGGTACTTAGAAACCTCCATGTGGCCGCTGGGGGTGCTCATTGCTGTTGGGTTGTCCCTGCTGTGACCCCCTCTTGGTGGACTGGAGCTAGGAGCTCCTGTGGATTTGTCCAGCTCCACAGGGCTCGGTCTGGTTTTCTGTTCCATCCCCGTCTATAATTCCTTTCCTCAGAGAACGATGGATCCCAGAACTTAATCACTGCTACAGGAAGTTGCTTCTTGTAAATAGTAGTTATGATTGTTTGACAATGCAGTAGCAAATCGTGTGCTTATTTAATTTGTCACTGAGATGTTGAACAACAGGTAAGGTTGAACAGCAGGAGCTCCAGGAAAGGCCAGTGTGTTTCCTGGTCTCCATCCTCAGGGCAGGTCCATCGCTGACCAGGCCTACCACAGACCACGCCCACAATAAACCATTCCTTCCCCCTCCCCCCACCCCCCATGCCATAGAGAGCAACTTGCTTCCCACAAAGCCTGTAAGTGCAGATGCTTGGCTGCAAAGAACCTGAGAGGCTAGGGGTGATCAGTGCCTTTCAATTACCCTCAAAATCCCTAACCCTTGGCCCTCCTTGGACAGGGCGGGGGGATTCTGGGGAGAAGGAGGTTTCATCTTGCTCAGATAGACTCATTGTAGCTAGCAATCAAAATGAGACCCAGCCTCTTATGCCTGTAGAAGGGTAGTCTTTAGGCTTGAGAAGTCTGCTCTACTATCTACCCATAATCCTTGATCAGGCTGGCCTCAAACTTCCCTCCTAAATGTGCTGGGATTACAGGTGTGTCCTGCCACATGTAGCTCACACATTTCCTTTTTGCATATGGATGCCCAGTTTCCCTTTATGGTCTACTATAGGGCTGGTCTGATGGACAGGGATCAGAGGAGGCAGAAGTGGGAGGAGCCTTGGGTTCCCGGAACAACCTCAGGACAAGTCACTCAGCCATCTCTGGCCAGTGAAAAAGCCCAGCCTTGCTCTTGTTCCCGCCCCTTTCCAGCTCAGTGATGGAGAGGCCTGGCTGATTTTGAACTGTAGTTTGAGAACACATTCCTGATTCCCATCCACAGGGATTGCATCACTCCTGGTGATGCTTCCACAATAAATCCTGCTTTCTCCAGAGTGTTCAGCCAGCAGGCAATTCTGGTTCATCGAATATTCTGGAACATGGATATGTTCCCAGAAATTCCATCCCTTTCATTCCTTTTGTGGCTGTTGAACCCATGAACACATCTGCCTACTCAATTCAGCAGATATTTGTTTCTACAGAGGCAGGTGTGTGTGTGTGTGTGTGTGTGTGTGTGTGTGTTCTGTGTGCTACTTCTGGGCTTGAACTCAGGACCTGGGTTCTGAGCTTTTGCTTTTTGATAGTTAAATGGGGATCGAAGGCCTGCCCGGCTGGCTTTGAACCTCAAGCCTCAGACCTCAGCCTCCTGAGTAGCTAGGATTGCAGGTGTGAGCCACTGACGCCTGGCATTCCACCACTGGAGACACAGTGCCACTTCTGGCTTTTTCTGTTTAAGTGGCACTGAGGAATTGAATCCAGGGCTTCATGCATGCTAGGCAAGCACTCTACCACTAAGCCACATTCCCAGCTCGGAGATGGGATTCTTTATTGCAAAAGCAGAGAGCAGAGGAGAGCAAGGAAAATCCAAGCCCTAATTCTCAACCATTGGAGGAGGGTGGAAGCACAAAGGCATCCCCAGGCCTGGGGAACGCAGGCCCAGCAGTACAGAGAGCCAGCAATCAGGCTTTTTATGGGCAAGCTCACAACGATCAAACACTGGAGACTAATGAACAATGACAAAACTACTATGGGCAAAAGACAATGCTTTTGCAGGCTGTTTTATGAGCTGGTGGTTTCTTGCTCTAACCCAGAGAGTTCTACAGATGTGGGATTGAGGGAGTCTGCTCAGAATCCATTATGATTCTGTAATGTTGGTGCCTCTAACTCTGAGCTGGCCTCTAGAGGACACTGGGGAGCCTGGATATGACCCCCTAACCTCAAGCTTGGATCACAGCTATAAAAACACGTAGAGCAGGTGGATGCCGGTGGTTCATGCCTATAATCTGGGAGGCTGAGATGGGAAAACTGAAGGCAGCTCAGGCTGAAGAGACCTAGAGATTCCATTTCCAATTAAGCAGCAAAAAGTCAGACTGGAGGCATGGCACAAGTGGTAAAGAACCAGCTGAGCAAGTAAACTGAGCAAATGAGAGGTCCTGAATCCAAACCCTTGTACTAGCAAACAACAAACAAGCAAACACTACAAGTTATGGAGCCTATAAGAGCAGAGGCCACATGGAGAGGCTTCCCCAGGTCTGTGGGCCACAAGATAGTTCTGGAAAGGGAGGCTAAGGCTTGATACAACCCATGGAGGGTGTGGGCAATCCCAGGCTGCAAGACTCCAGAGGGTTCAGGACCAAGAGGGGAATACGATGACCCAGGAGGAGGCTGGAGCAGACTCTGAAAGGCTGCAGTGCAGGGTGGAGACTCATCATTTGTCTCAGAACAGCACCCACAAACCCACTGTGTGGCTGAAATCTGGTGGAAATCTTTCCCGCTTTCTCAGCTTTCCTCTCTCCCTCTCATGGGCACAGGATATTTGTCCTGGTGTGGAAGTTCCGCCTAGAAAGGGATGGAGCCTAGTTGTTCCTTTGTGCCCGGCACCGTGTCTGGCACATAGGAAGCACTTGACAAGTATTTACTCCCTCCCTACTGCCAGCTCCTGTCCCCTAGGCCTGGGACTTGGCACAACTCTTAGGACAAGATCTCTGGTGCTTATATTCTTGTGTAGACAATAAACAAGGCAAGAAGTCAATGAATAAGATGATTTCAGAAAGTGGAGGCCCTGCATCGCTGCTCTCCTCACACTGGAGAAGTCTATTTATTGGTGTCAACTTCTAGCCTGGGAGCCAGGCCAGCAGGGCTGGGGGCTTGTTGTTCCTTGTTTCTCTGGTAGCTTCAATAGCTGGGGCCTGACAAGGAGGGAGTAGATATTTTGTGTGTGTGTGTGTGTGTGTGTGTGTGTGTGTGTGCGTGTGCGTGCGTGCGTGCACGCCAGTCCTAGGACTTGAACTCAGAGCCTGGGCTCTGTCCCTGAGTGTCTTTTACTCAAGGCTAGGACTCTACCACTTGAGCCATAGCTCCACTTCAGGCTTTTTGGTGATTAATTAGAAGTAAGAGTCTCCCAGAATTCACTGCTGGTTTTGAACCACCATCCTCACATTTCAGCCTCCGGCATAGCTAGGATTGCAGGCATGAGCCAAGCCACTGGTGCCAGGCTGGGAGTAGTTTTAGAACAACTTTTTGCTGGTTGTATCCGAATGAACCGACTCAGACTGACTGATTTCAATTTAGATACACCTGAGCCTTTTGCCAGCTGCAAAGCTCTTTAGAATCCACCCAGGAGTAGAAGCACCTAAGGCGGGGTGTGAATTTCCCTGTGCGCCCAGAGGAACCCAGGGAATATTTAATAACAACAGGGATAATCTTAATTAGCCATCCGATAAGTGTAATTAATTGCATCATATCCAGAGGCCTCTTTGGAATTCTGGCAGGGGTGGGTGGAGAGAGCAGGGGTTTGCAGCTTTGAGGCTGGAAGAAAGGGATGCCAGGACCTGACTTAATTCCCTTCTTGGTTGGGGGGTGGGGTGGTGACACAATGATTCCCAGCCTTGGGCCTCAGTCTTCCCACTGGAAAAATGGGAACGGACCACAGGGCTGTGGCTAGTTGGCTGGCGATTTGGGCTGTAGAGTCACATCCCAAGTGTGTGTTCGCCCCGGGATGGAGGGGGCACAGGTGGGGACCCCCAAGGCGCAGCGGGAGGGGGGGCTGCGATTACACGGGTGCAGGGTGTTGGGGAGATGCGGGGGGAGGCCGGCGTGCAGCCTGGACCCCCGGCCCCCCTCACCCCGAGCGCGCCTCAGTTTCCCCGCGGCGGGGGGAGGGCGGGGCCGCGGTGTGTGTGGGGGGGGGGGGAGCGGGGAGGGGGGCGCGGCGGCGCGGCCCGGCCACCAGGGGTTAAGCGGTGACCTCAGCCGCGGCGGCGCCCCGGGACCGGGCGGGTGGGGGCGGCGCCGAGCGCGCGGTGCGCGGCGGCTGCGGACGGGACCAGGCCGCTCCGGGCGCGGGGCGCGGCGGGGCGCGGGGCGCGGCGGACCGGCGCCTCCCGGGCCATGGGCGCCCGTGGCGGCCGGCGGAGCGGGAGGCGCGGCGGCGGCGGCGGCCACCCGGCGCCTTTGTGAGCCGCGCGGAGGACGGAGCGGCCCGCGGCGGCGGCGGTCGGTGAGTCTCGGCCCGGCTCCGCCCGGCTTTGTGCGCCCGGGGCCTGGGGGGCCGGTGCCCTCCGCGCGCGGTCCGCGTCCGTGCGCCGCGCGCCCCTCCCCGGCGCGGTCCCCTCCGCGGGGCTCCCGGGGGGTGGGGTGGCACTAGTGAGAGCCCCCCTCCTCCCCCGGCCCGGGTCCCTGGATGTCCCCGGGGTCCCCCGGCCCCAGCGGCCTTTGTGCCCGGGCCTCCCTCGCTCCCTCCCTCCTCGGGCGCGCGCGACCTCCAGCTCCGCGCCGGGACAGCTTGGCAACCTCCGTCCCAACCGGTGCCTCAGTTTCCCCCTCCCTTGGGTGGGAGGGCTCCTGGATTGCCCGGAGTCCAGGCAGGCGCCCGTGGCCTCTCCGGCCCGGCCTTACCCAGAAGGGACAAGAGCTGAGCGTGGATGGGGAGCAGCCCCGGGTCAGCGCCCTCCATCCGCCCTGGGCGGGTGTGTGGGGGGACGCGCTGAGGACAGAGGCCGGCCTCCGGGCTGGCCCTCCAGGGAGGCCGCCGTTCCCTCTCTCCCTCCCTCCTTCACCAAGGGTGGGGTCCTAAGTAAGACACCACAGGTCTGGAATCGCGCTAGAGCCGGGGCGGGGAGACACTGCCTGACCCAAAGCCGGAGGCAGCGCTGGGTGGTCCTCCTGCAGTCCCCGGCTCCCAGTGGGGGAGCAGAGCCCGGCCCACTGGCCGGGCCCCATCTGCCGTCCCTGCGCCCGGGGGGAGGGCAGGTTGCTGGGCCTGTTAATATGCACAACCGCCCTGCAGGCTTGCTCTCCTGGCTGTCAGCCGCCGTGTCCATCTGCCCATCTGCTCACCACTTCCGTGGGTCCACACTAGTGGAGGGCCCATGGTGTCCAGACCTCTGGCACACAGAGGAGATGGAAGGGGGGGGGCGGTGTCCACACAGTCCGAGGGTCCCCAGGCTCCCCGGCACCGTGGACACACCACCCTCTTGGTAGCCAAGTCCTGAGGGCTTCTGCTCCCTTCCCACCATCTGAAACCCTTGGCCCTGCACTGCGGTTCCCTTTGTCCTGAAGTGGGCTCCATCCTTCACCACTTTCTGCTCTCCTGTTCTCCCTTGGTGTGTGTGTGTGTGTGTGGGGGGGGGTGAGGATGTGAGGTGTTGGTGGCTCATGCCTGTAATCTTAGCTACTCAGGAGGCTGAGATCTGAGAATCTCCATTTGAAGCCAGCCTAGGGAGGCAAGTCTATGGCATTCTTAACTCTGTTTAACCAGGAAAAAGCCAGAAAAGGAGCTGTGGCTCGAGTGGAAAAAGTTAAGGGTTAACACCCTGCGGTATTATCTGAAACCCTGAGTTGGAGCCCCTGAACTGGCACAGAACATTGTTAATTGTAGAAATCCAAGTGTGTTCATTAACCAACACTTACACTGATCTGCTGGTGCTAGGACCTGGCTAGGGCTTCTGGACCTAACATTAAGGTGCAGAGTAGAAAAGAATGTAATCTCCTTAGATAGCTTTATCCTTAGATAAAGAGGTGATATGTGAAGTTTATACAAGTACTTGATGATAATAGCACTTTCTCGGTCGCTATCTCTATTTGAACAATATCTCTATTTGATGATTGAGAATGGGCTCAGGGCCTTAAAAAACATTTTTGTGTGTGTGTGTGTTTGTGTGCCCCTCCTGGGGCTTGAACTAAGGGCCTTGGTGCTGTCCCTTAGCTTTTGCTGCTCAAGCTAGAGCTCTACCACTTGAGCCACAGCTCCACTTCTGGCCTTTTGCTGGTTAATTGGAGATAAGAGTCTCTGGGATTTATCTGCCTTGGCAGGCTTCAGAGTGAGATGCTCAGATCTCAGCCTCCGGAGTAGCTAGGATGATAGGCTTCCGCCACAGTGTCCAGCTCAGGCCTATTTTATTTTATTTATTTTTTGTCGGTCGTGGGGCTTGAACTCTGGGCTTGGGCGCTGTCCCTGCGCTCTTCAGCTCAAGGTGAGCGCTCTACTGCTTGAGCTACAGCGCCACTTCTGGTTTTTGAGTGGTTTATTGGAGATAAGAGTCTCACGGACTTTCCTGCCCCGGCTGGCTTTGAACTGCAATCCTCAGATCTCAGCCTCCTGAGTAGCTAGGATTACAGGTGTGAGCCACCGGCACTGGCTCAGGCCTATTTTAAAAAGGAAGAAAAGCCCAGAGTGAGAGACTGCCTGACACCCAGCTGGCCTCAGCCTTGAGGTCAGGACTCAACCTGGGTCTCTCCAGAGGCTTAGTCCTCCCTGGTTTCTGCATCTCTGTCCCAGTCCCTCTGGGCCAACAAATGTGCCAGAGCCACTAGCTGAGGGTCTGAGGTCCACGCAGAGCCAAACTCACAGACAGGCCAAACTTTAGGATTCTTTATTATTATTATTATTGTGAAAATACCATACAGAGGGGTTACAATTATATGGGCAAGATAATGAGTACATTTCTTATCAAGTATTGTTGCCTTCTCCTATGTTTCCCCTTCCCATCCCCCCCCCCCCCCACCTCCCAAGCTGGTTTTTTTTTGGGGGGGGGGGTCCGGTCGTGGGCCTGAACTCTGGGTCTGGGCGCTGTCCCTCAGCTCTTCAGCTCAAGGCTAGTGCTCTACCACTTGAGCCACAGCGCCACTTCCGGCTTTTTTCCTTTTTGCTTATGTGGTGCTGGGGAATCGAACCCAGGGCCGCATGCAAGGCAAGCACTCTACCACTGAGCCACCTTCCCAGCCCCCCAAGCTGGTTTTTAAACACAGTCATTATTAAGAAAAATTAGTGAGATACAAATTTATAATTACATGAATTATACTGAAAACAAAAGTGATAAACACAACTATTTCCTAATAATATTTTACTTTATGTTTTCCTATTAGGTATGCATTCTTACGGGTGTCTTTGTGTGTACATGTGTGTGTTGTGTGTTTGACATATGTAATAGAGTCTTAGCACATCTTTCTTTCTTTTTTTTTTTTTTTTTTTTGGGTCCGATTGTGGGGCCTGAACTCTGGGCCTGGGCGCTGTCCCTCAGCTCTTCAGCTCAAGGCTAGCGCTCTACCACTTGAGCCACAGCACCACTTCCGGCTTTTTTCTTTTTGCTTATGTGGTGCTGGGGAATTGAACCCAGGGCCTCATGCTTGCAAAGCAAGCACTCTACCACTGAGCCACCTTCCTAGCCCCTCTTTCTTTTTTTGTTGTTTCTGGGGCTTGAACTCAGGGCTTGGGCTTCTTTTGCTCAAGGCTAGTGCTCTAGTACTTGAGCCACAGTGCCACTTCTGGCATTTTCTGTTTATGTGGTACTGAGGAATTGAACCCAGGGCTTCATGCATGCTAGGCAAGTGCTCTACCACTGAGCCATCTTCCCAGCCCTTAGTGTGCATTTCTTTCCAGTGCAATTCAGTGACGTTGTGTTGGTGCCTTGGAACTGGCTGAGTGTGTTTACATCACAGGAATTGGCAAGGCATTATCCCTTAGCTTTTTTTAAACTCAAGGCTGGTTCTCCACCACTTGAACCACAGCTCCACTTCTGGTCTTTTGCTGGTTAATGGGAGATAAGAGTGTTTTTGGATTTATCTGCCACAAGAGTTGGCTAGCAGACTTAGTCTGGAGCTGGTTGATAAGCAGTTTCCAGCACATTACTAGAGGCTAGGCAGTGATCAGCTGAGCCATAGCCCCTTCCCCTCCTCTGGAACTTGTGTTCTGTCCGATTTGGAGGGATGGGGGTGTCCTCACAGGTGCAGAGAGAGAGGCAGGTGCTAGATGGGCCCTGCTGAGTTGGAGGTGGGGATGTGTTACATCATTCCCAGAGCAAATGAATTTTCAGTGCAGCAGGGGGAAGGGAAAGGGCTGGGGAAGAGACTCGGTATGTAGCTAGCACAGTGGTTCTGCACTCAAGGTCTTGTGCTTGTTCTGCTGGTGCCTACTACTTGAGGCATGCTTCCAGTCCTGCTTTTTGGTAGTTGTTTTGGAGATGGTGACTTGTGGACTTTTCTGCCCTGGTTAGACTCAAGATACAATCCTCTGGATCTCAGCCTCCTGAGTAGCTAGGATTACAGGGATGGCACCTGGCAACACTTTTTTTTTTTTTTTTGGTTGGTTGTGGGGCCTGAACTCTGGGCCTGGGCACTGTCCCTCAGCTCTTCAGCTCAAGGCTAGCACTCTACCACTTGAACCTCAGCCCCACTTCTGGCTTCTTTTGCTTATGTGGTACTGAGGAATCGAACCGAGGGCCTCATGCATGCAAGGCAAGCACTCTACCACTGAGCCACATTCCCAGCTCCAACACTTGGTTTATTGAGAGTAGCTTTGCCACCTATTAAAGTACCATACACCACGGGCCCCTGGAGGCTGGGGTGGTGGTGGTATCTGAGGACACACTGTGAAAAGTGAGGTACCTGGGGAACTTGTGGAGGCAGATGTTCAGGCTGTGTGTGTGTGTGTGTGTGTGTGTGTGTGTGTGTGTGTGTGTGTGTGTGTGTCTGGAGCTGTCTGGGGTGGCCCATCTGGATGGGATGGATTCAGGACTGTGTGACAGGAGAGGGAGAGGAAGAGAGGTTGTTCATGTAAAGTCTGTGATCACTGATGGAACTTAAGAGTGAGGGGCCTGACAAGAGTTTTCCCTGGGTGCTGGGCTGTGGCCATTGGGGTCAGCCAGTACTGACACACCAAAGCAGATTGCTGAGTCTTAGGAACTTTACAAGCTGTCTGTGAAACACAGCCACCATGGCAATGTGGATGTGGCACAATTAGGCATGGTGGAGGCAGGTGCAGGGCCTGGCAGGAGTGCAGGGTGGGGTGGGGGCTGGGATAAAGGGAAGGGGCCTGGTAGGAGGAATGGCCCATGCCAAGGCTGAGAGGCATGAGCTGTAGGCAGGGCACTCACCTGGCTCAGGCATCAGGTGAACCAGAGGCTGCCAGGCTGTGGCAGAGCAGGGAAGTGCTTGCTGGCTTTTCCTTGGGTCAGTGGGTCCCAGCAATGGAAACCCCCAGAGCTCTGTCCATCAGGGTTTTGTGCTGTGCGGGTCACCTGTTTTCCTACCTGTCGTTGGCGTTTCTTGCTGCTTGAGTAGCTAGGGTTGCAGGCGTGAGCCATCAGTGCCTAGCTGAAACCGAGTCTCTACTTGGCACAGTGATTCACTTAGTGCTATGGTTTTCCTTATTTGCAATACCTAGTACATGTCTAGGACAAGCAGAAAAGGTCAAAAGCTATGTACATATGACCATAGAAGATGATGTTGAGTGAAATGAACCCCAAGACAGGGACACAAGTTGTTTTTTCTTTCTTGTTATTGTTTTTAATGTACTTATAATGTACTATGTGATGTTTTTGTTTCTTTGACAATACAACTATTTCAGAAGAGATATTTTTTCTTTTCATACTGTCCAGGAATTCTAACAGGAAGATTTTTAGCTGGAAACCATGATTGCCAGCTTGAGACCTCTAAAATTCTACTTATGCAAATTCGACTCATGCAAATAGTGACATATATATGCATCTCCACCATGTGATTCTTTGAGCACCATAACAGCATGCTAGTTGGCGAGAGAGCATACTATTTATATGCTGGTAGAATCTATATCACATTAATTTGACCTTACCTTAAAATTAGTGTTTTGAGCCAGGTGCTAGTGGCTCACATATGTAATCCTAGCAACTCAGGAGGCTGAGATCTGAGGATTATGGTTTGAAACCAGCCTGGGCAGAACAAGACCCTCAATTGACTGTGCCTATTATATCTACCTTCATCTTGGTTTACTCATCATAGCCTAGTCTCTGATCTTCCTGCCATCCTCTGTCCCCCTCCCTTATTTTGGGGGTCCTTCTGCTTTGAGGAGGGAAGGGAAGAGAAGAATCATCAAATGTTTGCCAGAATAGCAGTGGGCTGTTCCGTCACAGCTCACTGCTGTGGATCCACTGAAGTGGATGAGTGCCTGTCCATCCAGTGTTCACAAAGTCCTGGGTGGTCACAGCTGGCTGGCTGGTCAGACCATAGCTCAAGGTCAAGGCTGGGAACGGAATCCCAGGGCTCACGAAGGCCCTCTAGGCTGGGCACCAGGAAGGAGCAATGCATTGGGTCACAGGAAGGGACAGACAGTGCCACTGGCTCTTGTTTGTATAGTGGGGAGCATGTGGCAAGGGGGTGTCTAAATCCTCACCTCCCCTGCCTGGAGGTGGCTACTTTGCTATCTCTAACTTTACTCCATGGCAGAGGTCACAGTCCTGGGGCTCTGCATTACCCACAGCCCTGCCCCCCCCCTTTTTTGTGCTCAGTACTGGAGCTTGAATTTGGGGTTTGGGTCCTGTCTCTTAGCTTTTTCTCTCTAGGCGGGTGCTCTAGCACTTGAGCCACAGTTCTGCTTCTGGCTTTTTGGAGGTCAGTAGAGGTAAGAGTCTTATAAACTTTCTGCCTGGGCTGGCTTTGAACCATGATCCTCAGATCTCAGTCTCCTATTAGCTAGGATTATAGCATGCATCACCGGTGCCTGGTTACAGCACACTGCTTCTTGACCTGTGTCCCAGAGCATTGCCTGCCCTCCCCGGCTTGTCCTGCTCTGCTTCTGACAGCCCTCACAGTGCCCGGATGTGGCTAATGTGATGCATGGCAGACCAGGGGGTCACAGTGGGGGGTTGGGCCCACCCCAGGGTCAAAGCTGGATCCTGAGCCCCCCTGCCCCAGGTTTATCTACCCCACCACCTTCTTCTAGCTACACTCCCAGCTCAGTGCATGCCTGTGATGGGCTGGGCCCAGCGAGGTGGGATTGCTGGGTTCTTGATCCCAGTCTCTGGCCTGCTTGCCACGAGAGCCCCGTTCCAGTGCATGCCTCATTGGTATTCAACCCTGCGTTCCAGCCATTAGCACACAAGGCCAGCCTCCCTGCCACCCTCCTCTTCATTGTCTGAAGTGGGCAGACTGGCTGAGCCTTAGCTCGAAATGTGGCTTTTCATTCAATTTCCCTAGGAAAACAATGATTAATTTAAGTAGGAAAATAACAGTCTCTGGAAATGGAAGAAAAAAATATTCCTGTGCTTAGATGCTATCCAGGACATTGTAACTTCCTCCTTACGGGGTTTATTTTTGCCTTAAATTACACACGTATCGCATGGCCAGTGGAGAAAACTTGGCAAGTTTAGAGATGAGGCTTGACCGTGCCTCCGTTCTCCTTCCCACTGACAACCCCTCTGAGCAGTGTGCAGTGTGGCATTCCTTTAGTCTGGGAACCTTTTGCTTATTTGGCAAGAGCCCTGCAGGACCCCAAAAAGCGTGAGCCTGCCGGGCTCTGGGAAGAGACAGGCCCATGACTCCCTGCAAGATCTCTTTCTGCACTGGACACCTTTGTGCCTTGGTTTCCTCTTCTGTAAAAGTCGGGCAAAGACTAGTGACCTGGTCTTACTCTGTGAGGATTGAACGCGAAAGCACAAATAAGGCACACAGGACAGTGCCTGGCCTGTATTGGGGAGCTATGTAGGAGAGGAAAATCTATTCCTTTTACCCCTTAGGTTCTGTCTTGGGGTCTCTGCAGTAACTGACAAAAAGATTATCAAGAGGAAAAGGAGTCGGTCCACCACCCCCTTCCCTTCTTTCCCCCCCTTCCCCTCCCTCCCCCCCCCCCCCCCCCCGTTGTGGGGCTTGAACTCAGGGCCTGGGTGCTGTTCTTGAGTTTTATCACTCGAGGCTTGTCCTCTACCTGTTCGAGTCACTGCACCATTTCTGGTTTTCTGGATGTTAATCGAGTAAGAGTCTCATGGACTTTCCTGCCTGGGCTGGCTTTGATCTGTGATCCTCAGATCTCAGCCTCCTGAGTAGCTAGGATTACAGGTGTGAGCCACTAGTGTGTGGCTCTATGGATACTCTTTTCCCTTCTTTGAGTAGCTAAGATTATAGATGTGGGCCACTGGTGCCTGGCTTTCTTTTCCTTTCTTTGTAATGCACACTGGAGATTCAAAAAGAAGATATGTGATCCCAGAGAAGTGGTTGAGGCCAGGGGTTTCCATATGGCTTTAACAATGGATGATGAATTATGAAGAAACTAGACAGAGAAAGAGGGTTTGGGGGCCTAGGACAGTGCATTCTGGGAAAGTGAGGATGAAATGTGTGCTATAAAACTAGAGTGGCTGGGGAAGGTGTGGATGAGCGCTGTGCCACTGCTCAGGGGGTGCGATCTGTCCCTAGGGAAATTATTTCTCAATTCTAGGCAGAAAGGAGGGAGTTCTTCCTGCCTCTGCCACTCTCAAGTGCCCTTAGCTCCAAATAATCCAGGGTGGCATAGTTCAGAATGACAGACTCGGCTCCCTTTCATTGAGGAGGGAGAGCAGGCAAATTGCATCCTCGCCCGTGCGTCTTCTAATATGACTTCCTGGGCTGCCTTTGGACCAAGATCCTCAGATCTCAGTAGCTACAGCGTGGGTCACTGGTGCCTGCCCCTCAGTGAAGGAGACAAACAGGAATGCCAAGACAAACAGGGTCACGGGAATGCCAAGCAGGTTAGGGAATCAGGTGTCCACAAAATGGTTGAGGCACACTGAACGTGCGGGCAAAGCGGAGTCCTGGGTAGCTCAGCTCTAGTAAATTCCCTGAGCACACTGCCTCTGGGCTTCTGCCATTTATGTATCTTCCCATCTTCTTGCTTATCTTGGCTTCCGGGCATCCATTTCTATCCATTCATCCTTCCATTCATCCCCTCCTCCCATTAACTGATCCATCAGTTGATCAACTGATCCAACCACACCTCCATCTAGTCAAACATTCTTTCATAATCCATCCACCTACCCACCCATCACCCCATTCATTCATGTGTCAGTCGATCAATGGGTGATCCATGCATCCATCAGTCCACCCAGGCCTCCTCCACCCATCTATCCTCCCACTAATTGATCCATCAATTGATGACCCATCTATCCATCTATCTATCTTCCCATCCATCCATCCGTCCATCCATCCATCCATCCATCCATCCATCCATCCATCCATCCATCCATCCATCCATCTGTCCATCCGTCCCTCCATCCACCCATCATGTCTGGACTCTGGCTGTGTTGAGGATTGCTCTGGAGCAAGCAAGCATAGTTAGCATGGATGAGGGAAGGCTGAAATGGGAGGTCTGGAGGCCTCTGTGCTATGGCGGTGGAGAGGGCTGGGTCTGAGGTCCACCTCTGCCTGGGTTGAACTTTGAAGACTCGGCTGAGCTTGGCTGTCTTGTCTGTCCCAGGGCCCTCCCACACCTCAGCACACTGCTGGCAGGAGTCACCGCATCCACACTCTAATCTGGTCTAAGCGGGTAGAGGTAAGGGGTGCAGGGATGAACCCTGTGCTCCAACGTCCCGGGGCTGGGCTGGGTCTGTAGGGCCTTCTCTCTCTCAGGCCTCCCTGGCTGAGATGTCTCAGATCCTATGCAAATGGCCTGGAGAATGGAGAAGGGGTTCAGTGGAGTGGGGTGGGGTGGGCTTAGGATCTCCAGGGCTCTGTGCTGCTGGGGTGCAGGGCTGGCCACGGGCTGTTTGGTCTCCCTGGAGTTTCTGTGGTGAACCTGGGCTCAGTACCCTGCCCCTCCCCCCTCGGTTGCAGTTCTCAGGGCTGGGTGACTCGAGAATGCCCCATGCCCTACAAGATCTGGGCACGGCAGGCAAGTATCAATCCATTCATCTAGCTCTCATCACAAACCTGTCCGGACTGGCTGCCTGGGACTGGGGGTTCTGTCCCCATGGCTGATCTCAGGCCCTTTGCGGGGGGGGGGGGGGGGCTGAAGGCAGCCATTCCTGTCCTGTCTGGTGGGCCCGGGTTGCTGTGTCTGTGGCAGAGGGGAAACTAAGGCACGAATTGGGTAGGAGCCAGCCTGGCCACGCCCCACAGGTCTTCCTGATCCCCTTGCTGTTTGGGTCCTGCAGGATGCTGCGTCTGAGATGTGCTTTCTGGTTCCTCTTTGTAAAGTGGGGGGCTAGGCTGGGCGGGCTGGGGGTCCCTAGCAGCAGACACTGGCTCAGGACCCCTGAATGCTGTGTGCCGTGGGCTCTCCTGGGGCCTGGCCAGGGGGCTTGGGGTAGTAATCATGGGGCCCACACCAACAGGCACCTCTGGGGACCCCAGGGCTAAGCCTCCTTCCTGTCCTCTGGGATTGGTATATGAGCAAGAGCATACCACTGGACTCGAGTTTAAGTCCTGGGTCTTGTGAGCTGCATGAACTTGGCCATGTACCTTTGCCTGGCTCAGTGCCAGGGGCTCTGAAGGGTGGAGACTGAGTCACTGCTGTGAGATCAGGCCACCTACAGCTGACGGCGGCCTGTCTGCGGGTCTGGAGTCAGTGAGCCGCTTCTTGTGATATGGCTGCTGGAGATGGGGTGTTGGTCCCCCTTGGGGGATGGGAGGGGACAAGCTTGGATGGGATAGGGGGACGCCAGCTTGGCCCCTCAGCCTGTGGAGTGGTTCCTCTGGCGTGTGCAGTCCTTGGAGTGCCCTCCCTGCTGCCATCTCGGAGCCAGGCTCAGAGCCTGGAGGTGTGGGAGAAGAGCCCAGTGCTGGTGGGAGCGGGTGGAGAGCCTGGGGCAGGCCAGGATCCCCGGCCTCCTGGCTGCCAGGCTGGAAATATTCTGGGGTACATGACTCAAGGATGGCCCCTTCCCGGCCAAGGGCCCTCTGTTTTTTCTTCCCCCTCCTTTTCCCCCTCCTCCTCCTCCTCCTTTTTTGTCAGTCATGGGGCTTGAACCCTGGGTGCTGTCCCTGAGTTCTTCAGCTCAAGGTGAGCGCTCTACCACAGCATCACTTCCGGTTTTCTGGCAATTAGTTGGAGATAAGAGTCTTACGGACTTTCCTGTCCAGGCTGGCTTTGGATGGTGATCCTCACATCTCAGCCTCCTGAGTAGCTAGGATGACAGGCGTGAGCCACCAGCACCTGGCTGTTTTCTTTTTCCCTATTTCGGTCTTGCTGCAGCTGTCTCCTCACCTTCTTGGGGACTGGAGGGTGGTGAGTTGTGTTCGGGGAAGCCGCTGGGACCTGGCTGTGGACTCCAGGGGCCGGACTGGGAGAAGGTAGTGGTGGCTGCACCGGCTATGCCGGTCTGTTTCCTAGCTGTGTGACCCTGTTCAATTCACTTTGCTTCCCTGAGCTTTGCGTTTCTTATTCAGCTCAACCCAGCGCACATTTATCCTGGGAGGCGCCAGATGTGATAGTGGCTGTGGTGGAGACTAGGGCTGTCCTGGGGGGGGGGGGGGGGGGCGCGGCACTGGGGATTGAGGGAGAGTCTGGGCGGGGAAGGAGTCAGTTTCCCCCCTGTCACAAGGGTGTCACAAGGGTGAAACCCCTCAACAAGGTTTTTTTTTTTTTTGTCAGTCGTGGGGCTTGAACTCTGGGCCTGGGTGCTGTCCCTCAGCTCTTCAGCTCAAGGCAAGTGCTCTACCACTTGAGCTACAGCGCCACTTCCGGTTTTCTGGTGGTTTATTGGAGATAGGAGTCTCACGGTCTCTCCTGCCTGGGCTGGCTTTGAACTGCGATCCTCAGATCTCAGCCTCCCGAGTAGCTAGGATTACAGGCGTGAGCCACAAGCACCCGGCCTGTTTTTTTTTTTTTTTTTTTGAGGTCCGTCATGGGGCTTGAACTCTGGGCCTGGGCGCTGTCCCTCAGCTTTTCAGCTCAAGGCTAGCGCTCTACCACTTGAGCCACAGCGCCACTTCCAGCTTTTTTCTTTTTTCTTATGTGGTGCTGAGGAATCAAACCCAGAGCCTCAGGCATGCAAGGCAAGCGCTCTCCCACTGAGCCACCTTCCCAGCCCCTCAACAAGGTTTTATTCCTGGCTCCCCAGTGAGTGTGTTGCATTCCACACCTGATTCACATCCTGAGAGGGGCTGGCAGAGGCTGCTTCTGAGGGCCAGGGTAGATGCACTGAAGTGGACTTAGCCAGGCTGTCATTTAGGCCTGCGCTCCATCTTCCTCAGGAGGAAGTACAGCCCAGCCTGGAGTCCTGGCCCTCAGCGCAGCCGGAGCCTGGGAGGGACAGGGCAGCCTGGGACCCCCTCAGGCTAAGGTGGGTGCCTGGGAGGGACAGGGCAGCTGGGCACAGCCTCCCAGGGACAGGACTTACAAGGGGTGGGGGAGCCACAGCATGGTGGTCAGCAGGAGAGGGGACTGAGACTTGGCCACAGAAGGGGGAGGGTGGGGTCTCAGGTGGAGGGAGCTGTGCAGGAGGGAAGAGTCAGGTCCTGAGAGGCCCCCTCCTATGGGACACAGAGTCTCCAGAGGAAGGAGCAGCTTTAGTGTGAGTGTGAGGGCCAGCAGCTCAGTCCCCATGCTGGGTCTGAGAATTCTGTATTCTCATTGAAGGCCCTGGCCGCCTTGCCTGAGCGGTTGGCCCAAGGCGCCAGTCCTCAGCAGACAGTGGCTTTTCATGGTTCAAGTTCAAGATTAATACGGGGGCCTCTTCCTTGTAGAGGGCATCTGCTTGCCATGTCCTCCTTTGGTGGAAGGTGCCAGGCAGCTCACTGGACCTCTAATCTCCTTCACAAGGGCCTTGTCCTCATGACTTGCCACCCCCAAAGCTCCCTGGTACTCTACCACTTCAGCCATGTCTCCAGCTTGGTTTCATTTTTATTTTTTTGTTAGTCTTGGGGCTTGAACTCAGGGCCGGGGTATTATCCCTGAGGTTTTTTTTTGGCTTAAGGCTAGTGCTCTACCACTTCGAGCCACAGCTCTACTTCTAGTTTTCTGATGGCTAATCAGGGATAAGAGTCTCATAGACTTTTCTGCCCATGTGGGCTATGAACCACAATCCTCAGATCTCAGCTTCCTGAGTAGCTAGGATTATAGGCATGAGTCACCAGCACCTGACCAGTCTAGTATTTTGTTGGTTATTTTAGAGATGGAGTCTCACAGACTTTTCTGCCTGGCTTGGCTTGATCCTCTGGATCTCAACCTCCTAAGTAGCTAAGATTACAGGTGTGAGCCACCGCACCTGGCAATAGCTTACTTCTGATGTGCCAGGGTATAGATGCATGGGCCTGGTGCATCTTTTTGGCTATGAACTTGGGACTCAGACAGGCCTTGGGTCTTGTCATGGATTTGCCCCTGGTAGATTTTTCTTTTCTTTGTCGGTTGTGGGGCCTGAACTCTGGGCTTGGGCGCTGTCCCTCAGCTCTTCAGCTCAAGGCTAGCACTCTATCACTTGAGCCACAGAGCCACTTCTAGCTTTTTCTGCTTATGTGTTGTTGAGAGATTGAACCCAGGGCCTCATGCATGCAAGGCAAGCACTCTGCCACTGAGCCACCTTCCTAGCCCATGGTAGACTTCTTGACTTTGAATGGCTTGTGACCTGTCTGAGTCTCGGTTTCCTCCTCTGTACTCTGGGGCTGATTCTCCAGGGCTAGAGGGAGGACCTGAGGCGGGCTGGGTGGAGCCTGGTCTGCCAAAGGGTGAGAGGGTGCGGGTGTCGCACCCCTTGTGGGGGATGCTGAGACCGGCTGGGAGGACAGACTTTGGGAAGGACAGCATATCATGGGGACAGAGGCCCCGGTCACGACTCTGCTGATGGCTCAGCCAGGGCTCTTCTGGGGCCAGTGGCTGAGGACCCCTGGGCTCCCTGCCCCGGGTTTCTTTGCTGGGCTCTTGTTTGTGGGAGGCAGCTGGCCAGCTCGCTCCACCTGGGTTGAGTGGGCTGAGCTGATTTTAGCCCTGAGTTTTACAAAGGCTAAACGCTCCTGTGGGGCAGAGTCAATGTCGCTGGCCCTGACATGTGCAGAAACTGCAGCTAGGTAGGCCCTGTGGCTTTCAAAGCATCCCCTCGTTTCCCCTTGGCCTGGAACCCGGGCTGGGCCTGACTCCTTCCCTGGAGAGCTCTGATTATACCAGGGACCCCCATCTACCTGCCTGTGTGCCTATCTGCCTGCCCACTGCCCTGCCATGGCTGCTTCCGGTGCTCGGGGCCCCGGGCCCCTCGTGGGCCACATGCTTCTGACTCACCACCAGAGGAAGAATGTGGTCTTTTGGGAGTGAGTTTTTAAAAATAGCCCAAATCCTCCCTCCGCCCTGCCCCACCCCGCTCCTCTGTGCTCTCCCTGGCGCTGGCCCCATACCTCCACCCACATGGGTTTTGGGAGCTGCCTCTGGTGCAGCCTGGCGGGCGGGGAGGGAGGAGGCGCTGCCCTGGTGGTTGGGGTGATGGGTGGAGGAATGGAGTGGCCAGGCCACCTTCTCCCTAGGGGCCTGACATGGGGCCATCTGGCAGGCAGGCTTTGGGGTCCATTGGGTGCCAGGCTGTGTCCAGGCCTGTGGACAGAACCCTTGTGGGAGAAAAGTAGCAGGTGCAGCTGTGTGTGGTGGTTATTGGGGAGGGGGCTAAGGTACTGGGAAGGTGGGGGAAGGAGGGTCGGGATGGAGGCCCTGAGGTTGGAGTGTGCTTGCTGGTGTTTGAGGAACTGCAAGATGGCTGTGCCTGGAGTGGGGTCAGCTGTGGGAGACAGGGAGGAATGGAGTCAGGGAGGTGACTGATCAGAGACCAGGTAAGAGGTGCTGTGTGTGTGTGTGTGTGTGTGTGTGTGTGTGTGTGTGTGTGTGTGTGTGTGTGTGTGTGTGTGTGTGTGTGTGTGTGTGTGTGTGTGTGTGTGTGTGTGTGTTCTGATCCTGGGGCTTGAACTCAGGGCCTAGGTGCTTTTCCTTGGTTTTTCTCTCAAGGCTAGCATTCTGCCACTTGAGCCACAGCCCTACTTCTGGCTTTTTGCTGGTCAATTGGAGACAAGAGTCTCACAGACTATCCTGCCTGGGCTGGCTTCAAACTGTGATCCTCAGATCTCAGCCTCCTGAGTAGCTAAGATCACAGGTGTGAGCAGCTGGCAGCAGCTGCTGCTGGTGGTGTTTTTGATCAGGGGCTGCTGTGGTTGGATTCTGGGTGGGTTTCGAAGGCACAGGTAGCAGGGTTTGGGAAGAGTGGGGCAGGGTAGGACGTGGGTGTGTAGGAAAGGTGTTGGGGAGCCTTCCAGGTGGGAGCAGCTGGCGGGGTGAAGCTGCAGTCAGGTGAATTGGGAAGCTGGGAGTGGGCAGGGGGGCAGGGTGTAGACAGCTGGGCTAGTGTGCAGGCGTTGGGTGTGGATTTGATGGGATCTAAGGTGGAGTGTGGGGAGGTTAGGAGCCCAGGAGAAGGTCAGGCAGAACATCAATGCACAGTGGATGGCGTCACGTGAGCCAGGTCACCAGGAAGGACGAGCTGGAGGAGCTCAGAGCTGGGAGGGCAGTTCAGGAAGGGGGCTGCAGGCAGGTGAGCAAGATGAGAACAGGAGCATCTGTTAGATCCCATGTTGTGTGTCTACTGGGGGGTGGGATGGAGTCCGTTGACACTGCCTTTTGTGAAGGAGAGTGAGTCTTTTGTGAAGGAGAGTGGAGGCGTGGGGTAGCAGGGCAGGGCTGTGGGGTCCCCTAGGTTTCTGTGGTTTTCTTTTTTGTTTGTTTATTGTTGGTCATGGTGCTTGAACTCTGGGCGTGAGCTCTGTCCCGGAGCTCTCCAGCTCAAGGTGAGCCCTCTACCACTTGAGCCAAAGTGCCACTTCTGGTTTTCTGGTGGGTAATTGGAGATAAGAGACTCAAGGACTTTCCTGCCTGGGCTGGCTTTGCATCTCGATCCTCAAGTCTTAGCCTCCTGAGTAGCTAGGATTATAGGTATGAGCCACTGGCACCCAGCAAGGTTTCTATGGTTTTTTTTTTTTTTTGTTGTTGTTGTTGTTATTTCTGTATTTTTTTTTTTTTTTGGGTCTGGTCATGGGGCCTGAACTCAGGGCCTGAGCACTGTCCCTCAGCTCTTCAGCTCAAGGCTAGTGCTCTACCACTTGAGCCACAGCGCCACTTCCAGCTTTTTTTTTTCTTTTTGCTTATGTGGTGCTGGGGAATCGAACCCAGGGCCTCAGGCATGCAAGGCAAGCGCTCTACCACTGAGCCACCTTCCCAGCCCTATTTCTGTATTTTTAAGATGAACAGTGATGTATTTGTGGGGGATGGTCCAGTAGAGATGAACTGGGGTGTCCACTGATGGGCTTAGCCTCTGCTCAGCAGCCATGTTTATCCCATAACAAATGCCCTCATTCCTCCCTCTGCCCCAAGTTCCATCCCCTGCTGGCATATCCACACAGAGGCCAGGAAAGGAGCTGTGCTTCAAATGGTCCCATCAACAAGGGAACCAGACCAGGCACCATTGCTCATGCCTGTAATCCTAGCTACCCAGGAGGCTGGGATAATGAGGATCTCAGTTCAAAATCACTCCAGGCAGAAATATATGTGAGATTCTTATTTCCAATTAACTATCAATAAGCCAGAAGTGGAGCTGTGGCTCAAGTCGTAGAGTGCTAACCTTGAGCACAAAAGCTTAGGGATGGGGCTAGGAAGGTGGTTCAGTGGTAGAGCACTTGCCTTGCGTGCATGAGGCCCTGGGTTTGATTCCTCAGCACCACATAAGCAAAAAGGAAAAAAGCTGGAAGTGGCACTGTGGCTCAAGTGGTAGAGCGCTAGCCTTGAGCTGAAGAGCGCCCAGACCCAGAGTTCAGGCCCCAGGACTGGACCCCCCCCCCAAAAAAAAAAAAAAAAAAAGCTTAGGGACCAGTGCCCAGGCCCTGAGTTCAAGCCCGAGTGCTGGTATACAAAGAAAAAAAAAGAAAGAAAAAAAGAGAAAGAAAGAGAAGGGAACTCTGAGCAAGTGTGCTATCATAGGCCAGAACATATCCAGCTCCAGATTCCTTGCTATCTGTGGGGTTGTGGGGGACACATGGGGTCCCCGGTGTGTGGACATCTCTGAAGTCCACCTGTGCACAGCTATCTCCTGGACCAAACCTGACTTCTGTGGTTGCAGAGATCAGCCCTTGGAATCTGCAGGTTGAGCAGGAGCCAGGGACTGAGGGGAGGTCTCCCTGAGGAGGGGGACACATTGGAGGCTCCCTGTTCCACAGGGCCCTGAGAGGGGGAGGCGTGGAGGAAGGAGTTGAGCCCACCTGAGCGTGTGCTGTGTCAGAAGGGTCAATTCCATTACCATCTACATTCCTCCCCACCTTGGGAGTCTCTGACTCCCTGCGCCCCTTCCCCCCATGCACGGGTGCGTGTGTACACACATGCACACACACACATATACATACACCCCTATTTTTCCCCACACAAATGGCGTACATCCAAATGTGCATGCATGGAGCAAGGCTTTGCATGCACGCCCAACCCACTGAAGTCTGACCACGATCCTCACTGTGGAGCCTGTACCTGCTAGTCTCTGGGGTTTGTCACCTGGAAACAAGAACTTGGGCCCTCTTGCTTCTTAGTCTCTGGCCCCTGTCCCTGTCTCTGTCAGTATGTAGAGTGGAACTGTCCAGCGGAGGACTTCAGACAGCTAGAGACTTTTCCTACACATTCCAGCTTTTCTCACTGTTTGCTGGGTCCCAGGGACAAAGGGGTTAACATGTCTGGGGCTGGAGGGGGCGGGGCCCCGAGACCCTGGCCTGGTAGCTATGGGCTTTCCACTCTAGCTGGGTCCAGAGGCTTCTTGGAGCTGGCTCTGGTTTCCCAGGCAACAACCCCCAGGGTCCCCTCTGCCAGGCAGAGGGGCGGCCCCTTCCCATAGAGGCCTCCTGAGGGAGCTGCCCTTCACTTCCCCTGAGGACTATTGACCAGGCACTGTCCCGGGGTGGGGGTAGAGGGGGTCACCTACTCTGGGCTGAGGACAAGAGCCCTCATTGTCTGAGATTCTAGCCATTGACTAAGCTTGCCCACTCTCTGGGGAGGGCTCTCCCCCACTTCCCTGCAGGGAGGAAAGGAGGTTAGAGTTGTCTCCACCATTTCCAACTCAGGAAGCCCTCCTGTGGCCCTGTGCTTGGGGCCCAGGGGAGGGGCGAGGCCCTATGGTCCCTTGGGCTGGTGCCACCTGCAGGAAACTCTCCCCTCCCAGAAGCCAGCCCCGCATTCAGGCTGGGATGAAGTCTGACAGGCCTCATGCCTGGTGGTACCCAGGCCATGCAAGCGGGCTGTTACTTTGCATTCTGTAGGTGCTGGAGCTTCTGCTCTACTGAAAGAAGCTGACCTGCGCTTGGACTAGCAGGGCAAAAAACAGTGCTGGCCCTACTCAAGGGGCAGCAGGGACTCTAGGTAGAGACATTCATTAAAAAACCTAGCATTGCTGGGCACTGGTGGCTCATGATACCAGCTACTCAGGAGGCTGAGATCTGAGGATCTCTGTTCAAAAGCAGCCGATGCACAGAGAAATCAGAGAGATTCTTATCTTCAGTTAACTAGCAATAAGTCAGAAGTGGAGATGTGGCTCAAGTGGTAGAGCTGTAGCCTTAAGTGGAAAAAGCTAAGTAAGATTTCGAGGCCCTGAGTTCAAGCCTGACCACCATCATACACAAAAGAACCCAGCATGAGTTGGGAATGTGGCTTAGTGGTAGAGTGCTTGCCTAGCATGCACGAAGCCCTGGGTTGGACTACTCAGTACCACATAAAGAGAAAAAGCCAGAGGTAGAGTGCTAGCCTTGAGCATAGAGAGGCTCAGGGACAGAGCTCAGGCTCTGAGTTCAAGCCCCAGGCCCGGAAAAAAAAAAAAAAAAAAGAAGAAAAGAACTCAGCATTATCCTGTACTACCCAACTGGCCTCTGTCACTTCCCACGCATTGCTCACCTCTTGCTACACCTTTATCTGAACTCCACCCACTGGGACACCTGTAGCACAGAACCTGGCTCCTCCCTTGCTCTCCTCTGTCTGGCTGTGTCTGAGGGCCTCCTCCTCCTCCTCCTCACCTTTGGAACACTCATCCGTCATCCACAGGGACCACTGAGAGCTCGCTGATGGTCCTGAACCCTAAGCAGATGCTACTATAATCATGCTGATGATCAAGTTAATAGACACAGTAGGAGATTGTTAATCCTGAGCCATGATAAGATAGAACAATGAATATAATACACTGTAATAAAATATGATTGTAGCTGATCCCCGCCATTCAAAATACCTCACTGTGCTGTGTGTCCCTTCTTGGGGTGCCCCTGTGATATGGAGAAGGCTGGTGGCTGTCCAGGGTGTTGCAGGAAGGTCCGAGGGACTGGGAATGATGGCGGTTGGCTGTGGGCAACGGAAACTTGGTGCACAAGGAGGGGGAGGGGTCAACGGTACCAGCTATGCATGCTGGTAAACACTGGATGGGTTCTGACGGGATTCTTAAGAAACCAGGAACAAGGATCATTTCTGGGGTAGAAGGAAGGACTTTTGATTTTTTTCAGTGTGTATTATTTGAGTTTTGAGAGGCCTGGACAACAGGGATAATAACGCAGTGGGCACAGCCGTAGGCTTGTGGGTTCCAGTACTGCCTCTTCCTAGCTGTGAGCTCTTGGACAAGTGACTTAACCAGCCTGGGCCTTGTTCCCTCATTGACCATTTAGATTCACATTTGTTAACGACTGTGGAGTGCTTTAGATATTGTAGAAGGTGATATGTGGATGTGTACCCTTATTAAAATTCTGTCTAAGCCTGGCACGGGTGGCTCAGGCCTGTAATTCTAGCTAGCTACTCAGGAAGCTGAGATCTGAGGACTGTGGCCTGAAGCCAGAAGAGCAGGAATCCCATGTGACCCTTATCTTCAATTAGCCAGCCAAATGCTAGAAGTGGGGCTGTGGCTCAAATGGTAGAGTACTAGCCTTGAGCAAAAAAGCCAAGGGATAGAGCCCAGACCCTGAGTCTAAGCCCTAGCACTGGCACACATGCACACACACACACACACACACACACACACACACACACACACACAAATTGCCACTTGCATTCCTTCTGGTTAGCACAAAGAAAGGCTTTAGGAGTGGAAAGAGTGGCACAGGCAGTTGGTGGCAGGGGCAGGCTGGATCCCAGGGTATGCTGCCCCGTCTGCATGGGAAGGAGTAGATGCTCATCCTGCAGGTGGAGGTGGCAGTAGGGTCTTCTGGGAAGGCCACTTCTGGACCCAGGAAGCCCCCAAGAGTCTGGCCTGCTGCTCCTGGGCCCCACATGAGGTGGGGCGTATCACCTGGGCCACCTGGGGCCAGGGCAGCCACTCCGGCTCAGGACAACACTGCATTCTGCCCTGACTCCTCTGCCCCTGTGACCCTTTCCTTTCTACTCATGAGTGCCAAGGCCAAGGGCCCCTCACCAGCTGGTGCCAGTCCTGTGGGGGCCTTCCAGCAGGGTCACAGGGACCTGCTGAAATCTGGGGTGACCAGGACCCCAGGAGGAAGAAGTGTACAGCTTTGTCCACCATCCAGCTTCTGGAATGTAGGCCGTGGGAACCTGACCGTGAATCCCAGGCTGGAGGGGACTGGAGCTTCCTCTGATTCGGCAGGGAACAGGAAAGAACTGGCTGGACCCAGGCTCCTGTCAGCCTTTTGGGCACTAGGCAAAGGCGGGGTCTGGCAGCAGTGCATTCTGGGAAGATGAGGGTTTGGGCCACACAGCTCCAAGTTCCTTTACGGGTTAATGATTGATGCTGGGTGAAGGCTGGATCCTTTCAGGCTGCCCCGCACCCCGGGACTTCTGGGAAGAGTGTAAGAGCACCCAGTCCCAGCGCCCAGGCCCCTCTGTGGCTTGCACTTTGGCCGGAAGCCCCGTTAACTGCTTTTCTGGCCTTGTTTCCACAGGTCTGCTGCAGGGACGCCCCGGTCTGAGCTGGACTTTGTTGTCTGATGGCTTCCTTCAAGCCTCCTCCACAGCCTGCCGTAGGTACTGTACCGAAGCTCTCCAACTCTCCTCCCTGCTGGCCCTTCTCAAGGAGGGGTGGAGGTGGGGAGGGGGGAAGCTGGTTCCTTGTGAACAAACTGGAATAACTTCCTCCTTGGCAGGCACCTGGGTCCTCTACCTGTCCCCTGCACCTGTTGCCTGCATGGATGACAGTTTGAAGCTTATAAATTAAGGGAGGGAGGGAGGTTGAGGGGGAAAGGGTTGGCTCATCAGGCAGTCCAAGGGTGAGAAAAGGAAAAAAAAATCCCTAAAAACAAAAAACCATCCAGATTAAAAAAAAGAAAAAAACAAAACATACTTATACTAACAAAATTATTCATTGTTTATCTGAAATCCAATCCAGCTCCCTGTATTTTGTTTGGAAACCATAGCCCCAGATTTTGCAGGTGACATCCGGGCTCTGCCTGGGGGGTGGGGGGTAAAGGGGTGGGCAGAGCTGTCCCTGGGGGAAGAGGCGACCCCACCCCTTCTGGAGAGGAGTCAGGCCCTCTGAGCCAGGGCTTTGTCACCGCCCAACCTGACATGGATCCCTGCCACTTACCCTGTGTGCTTATGTAAGAGACTCAGTGTCTCCACAGCCTGGCCTCATCACCAATAATGTGAGCGTAATAATAACAACCTGTCCCTGCTGTCACGGGACTATGTCAACCAGTGAACGAGATGGTGAGGTGTGGGCCCTGAGCCCCAGTAGAGACACCCCTTCTTACCAGGGTGCTCCCTTCTGAAGTGTGGAGGGTGCTTAGCAGGGCCTCTTTGCCCTGACCAGGGGCAGCCTCCCAGGGCTCCTCTCCCCAGGACAGGGCGTGTCCAGGAACTTCAAAGGGGGGAGTGTCTCTCTCCAGTCCTGCCACCTGTCCAGGGGGTTAGGAAGGGCCCAGCTCCCAATTACCCTGGGCTGGGCCACCTGATCGTTCCTTCTGATAGGAATCTGGGTTTGATTGCTTGGTGGATGGGTGGCCAGCTGATTGCAGGAGGAAAGGACATCTCCTGTCCTGTCATGCTCAGGTCCTGAATAGTCCTTTCTAGCCCCTGTTGTTGGGGGTGGGTGGGTGGGGGGGAACGTGGCAGGGGTGCCCTGCCCCCCTTTCTCTTCTCCTCCAAGAGGGCCAATGTGGGAAGGCAGGAAACAATCAAACTGCAGATGGATGCTTTCTAGCTTTGCTGGCTGGGGTCACCTGATTAGACCAGGCCCTCTGGCTATCTCCTGACCCCGTGAGACTTCCTGTTGTCTTGCCAAACCCCTGAGGAACAGAGCCCCAGACCCTGACTCAGTTGCCTCAGTGTTAACGGGGTTTGCTCCCTGGCCCACTGGGAGCTCCTGGACACCCCTGGGCCACGCCTGCACCACTTTCCCCTGGGCCTCCTGGTCCAGGGGCTGCAGCTGCTGGTGGGCAGGCATGTGGGTGATGTGGATGATGCAGCTTAAGCTATGTGTGTAGTCTCACCCGGCACTGTTTGGGGAGAGGCAGGGTGGGCTGGAGAGGGGTGGGGCAGAGCTCCAGCTCCGGCCAGGCTGTGGTAACAATAATTATAACCCAGTGAGGATTCTGGAGAGATGATGGATGACAGTGGCAATAGTAATCGGGGTGGCGCTGTCCATCAGCGGGCGGGTACTACCTGCTCCAGGTGCTTGGGGACACTGGCTGCCCTTCCTCCCCACGGCCCTGGGAGGTGATCACGGCTGTTGTTACTGCCTCAAAGACCCCCTGGGTGACCATGCAGCTAGCTAATGTGCGGGACAGCGGGGGGCCGGGGGGGGGCGGGAGGGGGGGATGGACTAAGCAGAGCCAGGTGCCCTGACCTCAGTCACTAGCATCCAGATGCTCTCTCTCTTTCCTTCCCCCGCCCAGTGGAGTCATTCACCACAGGGGCCAGGATGGAGGGCACCCAGGGGTGAGGTCAGCCCTGATGACCCGTGTCTCATATCCCTAAAGTAGCGTCACTGATGCCAGTATTTATAAGAACAAGTGTCAGCTGGGTGTAGTGGCTCATGCCTGTCAGCCCAGCCGCCCGGGAGGCACCAGTAGGAGGCTCCTGGTCCAGGTTGGCCTAGGCAAAAAAGCAAAAAGACCAAACCAAAACAACAACAACAACAAAACCAACCCCACAAAACCTCCTATAAAATGTGACTCGATTTAAACAAAAAACTAAATCCATAAAAGGGCCGGGAGGGCGGCTGATGTGGTAGAATGAATGCTTCTCTGAGGCTGTGAGTTCAAACCCTAGTTCTGAAGCAAGCAAGCAAGCAAGCACGCGCACCAGACCCTAGCGGTTCATCTTGTAATCCTAGTTACTGAGGGGACTAAGATCTTAGGGTCTCAGTTCAACGTCAGCACAGGCAGGAAAATCTTTATCTCCAAATAAATACTAAAAAGCTGGAAGTAGAGGGGGAGGCTCAAGTGATAGAGACTGGCTTTGAATGAAAAAGCTAAGGGGCAGTGCTTAGGCCCTGAGTTCAAGCCTCAGTATTGGTGTGCACGTACCCACGCACCCACGCACGAACACACACACACACACACACACACACACACACACACGAAGGAAGGAGGGAGGGAAGAAAGGAAGGAAAAAGAAGGTAGAGCTGGGCCCCTGGTGCCTCACACCGGTAGTCCTAATTACTCAGGAGGCTGAGATATGAGGATCATGGTTCAAAGCCAGCCCAGGAAGGAAACTAGTGATTGAGTAGAGGGACAAAGGAGAGAGCAGGAGTTCTATGTACTCACACGCATGGATGTGAATCCACATATCGCGTGTATGTACTTGACACAAGTATCAAAAACAATAGCAAAGTTGTGATAGGGTAAATATCATTGCACAATATATATCCTGTAATTATATATTTTATATATTAGGTATAATCTATGCATGCATGCTAGTACAGTAGCTTGAACTCAGGATCTTGCATTCCCATTCATCTTGTTTGCTCAGCTGGTGTTTTTCTGCTTGTGCCATGACTTCAGCCTAGAGTTTTGCTGGTAACTTTGGAGCTGAAATCTTATGAAATTTTCTGCCCAGACTGGCTTCAAACTTTGATCCTCAGATCTCTGCCTCTTGAGTAACTAGGATTACAGTTGTAAGCTGCAGACACTTGGTTTATTCCACAGTATTTTTAAATATTTGAAGCAAGTGATTTTTTTCTGACTTTTTTTTTGAGACAGGGTCTCACTGTGTGGCCCAAGCTGGCCTTGAATTCATCATCTTCTTGCCTCACCCTCTTGAGTGCTGGGATTGCAGGTGGGTGCCACCATACCCAGCCAGCCTGAAGCAAGCAATTCAAACCAACTCCCAAATGTTGTGGGAACCTCTGGTTGATTTTGTGAGCCTCCAGTGGGTTGGTAATTTGAACACGGTACATCCAACTTCCCTCTCCCTCTATTTCCTTTGTCAATTTGTTGCCAGGGGCCAGACTGTCAAAGCTTAAGCCACTTCCGGAAGCTCATAGCATTCGTGCCCAAGGAGTGAATGAAGAAAAGGAGGGGCTGGTTGGGAGGGGAGGAGTACATTGTTCCTGTGCTGGGGTTAGTCCTATGAAGGACAAGGAGGAGGAAGACACACCATGGAGGGGATCCCCAGGAGGGAAGCAGAGAAATCAAGGTCGTGGGGAAGACATTTTGGAACTGGGAGCCCTGGCTCAGCCAGTCCTATCCTGGTACCTGCTTGATGTTTGTCTTTAAGCCCCAAGCATTTCCAGGCAGCTGGATTTCAAGCCATAGAATCTGGCCCAAGTGCACGTGTAGGACATGCCAGTCTATGTTCATTCACACCTGCACAAAGCACACCAACACATTAGCACCAAGCACTTATGAAGGTGTATGCCCACACTCACATATATAACTAGTTGTATTTTAAAAGGCTTCTTGTGGCCAGGTGCTGGTGGCTCATGCCTGTAATCTAGCTACTCTGGAGGATGAGATAGGAAGACTGAGGTTTGAAGTCAGCCTGAGCAGAAAAGTCTGTGAGACTTTTTATCTCCAATTAACCAGCAAAAAGCCAGATCTGAAGGTGTGGCTGAAATGCCAGCCAAGCAAGATGGCAAGGGGAACAGAATAGAGCAGAATAGAATAGAAAGAAAAATGCTTCTCACTCACAAAACCAGAATTGGAAAATAATGGGGGGAAAGGCATCAGTTCAAATCCTGCGCTCGCTCACCCTTGGAGCTTGCTCCCTCTTCATCCTTCCCTGTCACCTGCTCAGAGACTAACCCAACCCCCTGGACACCATAGTAGCACAGCAGAGCTGCCTGGCTTGAGCAGATTTAACCTCATCCCCGAGAAGGGCCCCATGCCCCCTGTCCTCAGACCCACAGGATCACTACCTCTGGCTGCTGCCAGCCATGACTGCTCCTCTCCCTTGCCCACTCCTTGACCCTCACTTTGCTCTCCTCCAGGAGATCTTCTGGGACCTGGAAACATAGGTCCCTCCCCTGAGCCTGAGGATTCTGGAGAGGCCTTTGAATTCGATGACAGTGATGAAGAGGACGCCAGCCTTGCCCCCACGGGGGACACAGACCTCCCGCTGATCAGCTTTGACCCCGTCTCTGGCACAGGTAAGGGTGTTTTATTTTATTTTTTCAATTTCAGCCAGAGAGCTGGGGGAAGAGCAGGCTTTTCACCGGGGGGTGGGGGATGGGGGAGGGCTGTGGCCCCAATGCTGTCCCCAGGAAGTGGGACTGGACTGCATTCCAGGCTTCCCCTGGGAATGGGATGTCTAACATTCCTGCAACATCTGGCGCCCTGCGTGTTATAGATGGAAGAGTGTGGCCTGGCTTTGCTGTGGAGACACTTTCTACCCAGAGCTGTGTCTTGGCTACCCTCCTGGCCACTGCCCAGAACCTCTCTTACCCTTCCCCAGCCCCCCCTCCCCCCCCCTCCCCCCCCCCCGTCCCGCCAGCCCACCAGAGAGGCAAGTTTTCCAGCCCCCTCTCCCTCCTAGCTCTGGGCGCTGGAAGGGCCCTGATGAATCTGGTGGTTGGTCCATGGCAGCCGCTGGACTTTTCTATTCTGTCATGTGGGAGAGACTCTAGGGACCAGACTGGCCGGAACTTCCTGCAGGCTGGGGACAGAGCCTCCTCCGCAAGGAGCTGGGGATGGGGGAGTCCCGGCGCCCAGGCAGGCAGGCTGGAGTTTGGGATGTAGGCCCTGAGGGCAGGGTGGCACAGGCCTGACAGGTAGGATGGCTTCGTCAGGAGCAGAGGTTGGCCAAGGGCAGGAGCCCAGCCGCCCTCAGGAGGCGGGGAAGGGGGCGGGAAAAGGCTGAATTGAGGGGCCCAGCCCCCTCATCTGACGAGCTTTTCCTCTCTGCCCTTCTCCACAGACTTGGACCAGGCCGCTGCACCACCCCAGACAGAGTAAGTGACCTCGCGCTCCTTTGCTTTGATGGCTGGAAAAAAGGGGAGACCAGCACGGGAGGGGGAGGGGAGAACCCCCACAGGCCTTCCACGAGGAGGATGGCATTTCCCTAAGACCCTTTGCTCTAGATGAGACGGCCTGGTAAACTTCTGTGGTCTCTTGTTGTCTTCTGCCCAGGAGCCTGTGACATAGCCCAGGGCCCCAACCCTGCCACGCCCCCTTGTAGCTGTGTGGCTCTGGAGAAGTCACAGACCTCTACCTGGTGTCACTCTGACCCCGAGGAGGATAGAGTCACGACAGACCACTCCTAGGCACCGCCACGGGGAGCCGATGGAGCTGCCTGGCACAGTTCTGCCAATACCCTCCCATTCCGTTCTTGGCACTGCTGGTGGTGAGGGGAGGCAGTTCTAATGGCTAAGGGTCCCAGTGCTGGCTGTCTGAGCCTTAACCCTGGCTGCACCCACTAACGATGGGCCTTGGATGAGTCAAAGGCTCTCTGGATCTCAATTTTCTCGTCTATAAAATGGAGCACTTAAGGAGGGAGGATACTTTGATCCCAGCGCCCTTGAGCTCTGGGCTGGAAGCCGAGGCCTGCCATGCTGGTGCCTTCTGCTTCTTCTAAACCTGGGAGTAAGGGTGGGATCCAGCTAGTGGCCAGGGGCATTTGCTGGTGTATGATGTGTGTGTGGGAATTCTCGGCAGGTATCACTGAGGGAGATCACAGGAGGCAGCCTCTGCAGGGGTGAGCCGGGAGGGTTTCAGCCGGACCAGTGCTGGGTAATCAGGTTCAGCGTGTGGGACCAGTGGCTCCATGTCTCCTCCTTGATTAGGCAGTGGGCTGAATCAGCCGCCTCCGGCCAGGCTGGTTACCACATCTGGGGTCTCCCAAAAGCTTGGAGCCTTCCTGGGTTGCTAGGACCAAGGCTACAGAGAAACTGAGTCTGATGGGGTGCAGACATGATCAAGTAGCTCAGGACCACTAGCCAGAGGGGCTGCATGGGGGAGTCTGGCTTAGCCACTGGCAGGGTGGGCAAAGGTCCAGGCAGGAGTGGCCCCTACCATAGAGGTGAGGGCTGAGGAGCCGTGGGCGGAATGAAGGACACCCTCCCTGGGGCTTTGCATCCTGTCCAACCACCCTCCCGGAGACCCAGCTGCCCCAGAGCTCAGAGCTGGGAATGTAGCAGCCACGCCCTCCCTGCCCACCTTCTTTCTCTGCTTGTGGTCCTGCAGGGGCCTGGGGACACTGATTTTGAGCCCGGCCTCATGGTGGCAGCTGGGACAGGCTGTGTCATGCCAGGCCACCATGGGGTACCACACCGAGGCTGGGTGACTCAGTGACCCCGGAGCTGGGGTGGACCTGTGAGGGTTGGAATCCTCTGATGACCAGGCCTCAGTGAGGCTGTCTGCTCCAAGTTTGCCTGGAGCTGCCCTGGCTCCCTTCACCCATCTCCTGGGGGACACCTGCCTAGCTTGCTAGCTTAGCCCCTCTCTTGCTGTGTGGCTTGGGACTGCGTGGGGACCTCTCTGACCTGCAGTTTCCCTGTCTGGAAGCCTGGGGCATCACAGACCAGGCCTCCCTTCCCTTGGACTCGGGGGAGGCACCCACCGCAGCAGCAAGGGCCCCTTGTATTGTCACTGAATGCCCGTCCACAGGACACACTCCCTGTGTAAGGAGAGGTTAGGAGAGGCACCCGAGAGGCCCAGCAGCCTGACTTGGTACCCTAAGACGCTGGTGCCTGGACTCCGGGTCCAGTGCTCTCTGTAGCTCTCAGCTTCATCCCTTCCCAGGTCCTGCCAGTTTTCTGAGTAGTAATTTTCCACCGTAGAGTCCACTGGGAGGGAGAATCAACACTGGTCACTCTCCTCCGTTATCCAGGAGAAAAGGAAATAAAAGCCTGATTTTCTTAAACAAAACAAAACAAAACAAAATCCCAACATCCCCAAAGGTGGCCACTAAGCGAACGCTGTTTTGAAAAACAAAACCTGATTTCAGGTTTCAGCGTGAGGATATTTCAGCTGTCCTCCGGGTCCCCCACTGGGAGGTTTGGACATGGCCTTAGCCTGGCCTGGCTGCCGACCTGGCCTTTGGCTTTGGGTCTCGAGGCTTCTGATCTGTACAGAAAGGCTATGGGCTCCAGAGAGCTTTCCTTGCAAACTGAGACACAAGGCCCGACACAAACAACTTAAAAAAGGAAGGATTTATTTTGGCTTCTGGGTCTGGATGGTTCAGAAGTTCAGGTTGGCTGGGCCCATTGCCTGGTGCTGGAGTAGGGGCAGACAACATGGCCTCAGAAGCCTGGGGTGGCCGCTGCTCCCCCGTGGTGACCAGGAGGCAGAGGCAGACACCTGCAGAGGACCAGATCTGTCTTTCCAGGGCCTGCCCCAGTGACCTACTTCCTCTAACTAGGCCCCGCCTCCTGCTTGCATCCACCTCCCGTGAATTATGACTCCAGCATAGGATGGAGCCATTGAATCCATTGATTAAATCAAGGCCCTTAGGATCCACCCCTCTCTCCACTCTTCCCCATAACGATCCTTTGGGGGACACTGCAGAGTCACATTGCAGCGGTGACCTTGTCCCCTCTGATCATCACCCCAAAAATACGAGCAGGGGCCCCGGGGCAGTGACCCGGCCAGCAGGAGGAGGGTGCTCTGTGGTGGAGCTGCCTTGAAGTCTTGGCCCTACGACTTCCTTCAAGTTGCTTGCTTTTTTTCAAGCCTTTCCTTTTGAGATAAGAGTCTTACTACTTTTGTCTGGGCTAGCCTCCACCTGTGATCCTCCTCCCTTTGCCTCCTGAGCAGCTGGGATTACAGGCATGTACCACCACACGGACTCACTTTTCTGCAGTAAAATGAGAGCAGCAAGCCTCTTTCACAGGGCTGTGAGGAATGTGTATCTGGCTGGCTATGTGGTGGCTGCTCCAGATGCCTTCTCTGCTGTGATTGGGACTTTGGGTTAAGCCTTTATGCACTAGCTATGGGACCTGCCAATCTCCCCGCCTCTCTGTCCCCCATCTTCACAGTGCCTGGAGGGTGATGGGAGGTCATCGTACAGATGAAGGCCTCCACTGGGGCCTGTGGCTTGGAGGCAGCCAGGCTGCATGGGGGGGTGAACAGAGCAGCTGGTGTCACTCATGGTGGAGGCCTGTAGATGACTGGGGGGGTTCAACTGCCATGATCAGCAGCCTCAAGGCATGAGGGTGTCTGGAAACATGCCCATCTGGCTGCTGTGACAAGCCTGCTTCCCGGCGCTCCACACTGGTGGTGAGTTCCCTGTCCTCGGTGGGGCTGACCCCTGGTCACATAACAGCAATGATTGCATCAGAACTGATGGTGGTGGTGGCAGCTGGGTTTCCCAGGGGAGCACGGTGTGACCGGAGAGCCCAGGTCTCTAGGAAGGAGACCCTGCCACTCCCCAGGGAAGGAGGTGCTGGGTCCAGGGTCACACACAGATGGCTGTGGGCATTTGGGAATAGAGGCTGGGGACCACCAGGGTCTCTTGCCTGCCGCCCCCCAAACCCAGCTTCATTCTCAGCACACTCCTGGGCAGGTGGGGTGAGGGGAAATGATGACAACGTTGACATCTCAAATGAAGGTCTAATGAAGGACGGTGAGATGATAGGTCCCCAGAGCTGAAAGGCGACTTCCAGGGTCTCCATGGAAACGAGACGCAAACAAACAAACCAGCAAAAGAATGTCTCAGGCTAGATTCTGATTCTGGCAGCTGATAGGAGCCAGGCCAGAGGCCAGAGGCCAGAGGCCAGGGAAAGCTCAGAGTAGTTGAGTGACCTGATGCTGGCCTGAGCATTTGGGGGCATATTACCCGGCAGCTGATAGGAGCCAGGCCAGAGGCCAGAGGCCAGAGGCCAGAGGCCAGGGAAAGCTCAGAGTAGTTGAGTGACCCGATGCTGGCCTGAGCATTTGGGGGCATATTACCCGGCAGCTGATAGGAGCCAGGCCAGAGGCCAGAGGCCAGAGGCCAGGGAAAGCTCAGAGTAGTTGAGTGACCCGATGCTGGCCTGAGCATTTGGGGGCATATTACCCGATCACTCCAACTCTGGGAGCCTCGGGAGATGGGCAACGTTGGTCACACCCATTTTGCAGGTGAGAAAACAGAGGCTTCACTTCAGGCCTCATCCAGCTAGTAAGTACCAAGTCTGGAATTCAGTCCCTTTGACCGCCCGCCCATCGGCCAAAGGCTGTAGAGTTCACCTGTCCTGGAAGACTTTGAGACCCTTGCACTTAATAAGCCCCTGGCTCTCACTGAGGAAATCTGGACCAAAGGACTGGTTCTGAGCCAGGGAGGGGAACGTGAGCCGGTGGGTGTATCATTGGCTTCCTGTGTTTCTCCTGGACGCCTGCCTGCCTCCCCCCTCAGAGCACAGAGCCTCTGGACTCTGGCCCCGTCTGGAGTTCTTTACTTTTCCTGCCTGGATTTGCCACTGCCCCACAACCCCGTTGTGGCCTCTGCCTGTCCTAGTGGAGCAGAGTTGTGGCTCCAGGCCCGGCCATGGAAGCTGTAATTGGCTGTCTGTCGGTACACATCCTCCCCCTCCTTGACTCACCTGGATCAGGTGCATTGTGCTGAGCAGGGGCTAGAAGCTTTCCCGGGCCTGCAGCCTGAGAGAGGAATGGGTGGGTGTGTGGGTGGGGGACGGAGCTCCCCTGACATCCCGGGAATGAGGGTCGGGCTGTGAGAAGAGGCTGCCATTGAGGTCTAGAGTTGTTCAGAGTCCCAGGCTGCTGCTTCTACCAATGTTTCCTGACATCTGGACATTTCAGCCTCCTAGCTCTGTCCTACAGGGACCATCTGGGACTTGCGGCCTGGCAGCCACCAGCGTCCCCAGTGGAGTCCTTCATGGAGGCTTTGGGGTCCACACCTGTCTTTCTATGTAGCCCCTACAGGGGGAGAAGCACATTTCTCTCTTCCTCCTTCTCAGTCCCTGATTGCAAGGCTTTTTGTTTTTCTACCTGGGACTCAGGACCTTTGCATCCCAGGACTTCCGGGGTCCAAGTACAAAAGCCCACAGCCTGTCTCTTGCAAACACACACACCATGAACCTGGCACACTTGGGTCCCCTGGACCCAGTGTGAAGAGGCTGTTGGTACTAAACTGGTCACTGGTGACTCATACCCATGATCCTAGCTACACATTCAGCCTCACAACAGCTAAAGTAGGCAGAGCAACAGCTTGCCCCAAAGATGGCCCTATCTGAGCTCCAGAACCCTCAAATACACTGCCTTGCACGGCCACATGACCGTAGAGGGGAGAATGTCCTGGATTCTTTGGCTGGCCTTATAAGGGGGAGGCAGGAGGTCAGACTCAGAGAGGGTTGGAACGATGCCTTGCTGCTGGCTCAGGAGATGGAGGGACAGTGAAGCACGGAGTGCAGACGGCTTCTAGAGGCTGGGAAAGGGAACGGCGGGCTCCCTCCCAGCTTCCAGAAGGAGCCATCATGGTCTTTAATTTTTTGTGCTGGTACTGGGGCTTGAACTCAGGGACTCACACTCTCCCTTAGCTCTTTCACTCAAGACTGGTGCTCTGCCACTTAAGCCATAACTGCTTTCTGGTCTTTTGCTGGTTAGTTAGTTGGAGATAAGAATCTCTGAGTTTGTCTGCCTGGGCTGGCTTCGAACTGTGATTCTCAGATCTCAGCCCCTGAGTAGCTAGGATTACAAGGCATGAGCCATTGGTGCCAGCCAATATGGTCTTTTGATCTCTACAACTCTGACAGTGTGTGTGTGTGTGTTTGTGTTTGTGTGTGTGTGTGTGTGTGTGTGTGTTGAGAGAGGGGGGAGGGAGAGAGGAGAAAGGAGAAAGAGAGGGAGAGAGGAGAGAGAGAAAGATGGAGGGAGAGGGAGAGAGAGAGGGAGAGGAGAGAGGGGGAGAGAGAGAGAAGAGGGAGAGAGAGAGAAAGGAGCTTTATCTTGCTATGTACCTGAGGAGGCTGGTCTCAAACTCAAGATTCTCCTGAGTCTGGAATTAGAGGCACATGCTACCATTCCAGCCTAAATTCGTGTCTTCAGTTTCTACATTTCTGGTAAGTTGTTGCAGCAGCAATACGATATTGTTCTGCAAAGAGAGAAACTACCACAGGCCCCATTTGCAGCTCCAGATTGTTGGGGGAAGGGTGTCCTTGCCCAAGGGGCTGGCATTCTGAGCCCCGTGTTTTGATTTTGATGTGCTTGAGTATGTGTCTGGGCTCTGTCCACGTTGGTCAGGCCGGTGCTCAGGGCACTGCTAATGGCACTGATGTATCCTCAGGACACTCAGAGGATGTGTCATAACCCCATTGTAAAGGTGCAGCCTCAGGCTTGGTTTCCCTTCTACAGAGTGGGGTCAGAAGAGCTTCGGGAGGATAAACTGACATATTAAAGGCCCAGAGCCTGGTTAAGGAGCTGCTTGCTGCCACTGTCCCCAAAGCATGTGGGTCAGTCCAGGGCACAAGGGACGCCATGCTAGTAAACTTTTTTTTTTAATAACTGTACCAAGGTTTGAACTCAGGACCGTATGCTTGTTTGGCTTGCTTGCTTGGCTGTTGCTTTATCACTTGGGCCACATCTCTGGCTCAGCTTTTTGCTGTTTAATTGGTGATGGAGTGTCACACACATTTCTGTCTGGGCTGGGCTGGCTTTGAACTATGATCCTGTGGGTCTCAGCTCTGAGTAGCTGGGATCATAGACAACTAGCACCTGGTTAATTTTGTGTGCGTGCGCCTGCGTGTGTCTGTGTGTGCCCGTGTGTGCATGCGCGCGCGCGCGTGTGTGTGTGTGTGTGTGTGTGTGTGTGTATGTGTGTGCACTCACCAATACTGGGGCTTGAACTCAGGGCCTTGTACTCTTCTTTGGCTATTTTGTTCAAGGCTGACACTGTATTACTTGAGCCATGCCTCCATTTCTGGCGCGCTTTTTTTTGTGGTTAATTGGATACAAGAGTCTCTTGGACTTTCCTGCCTGGGCTGGCTTCAAACCCCGATCCTCAGATCTCAGCCTCCTGAGTAGCTACTGTTTTATGGGAACTTGATCTGCGAGGTACAGAGAAGCATACTTTGAGAGGTCGAATTGGAAGTCTTCATTAGAAAGCCAGCGACTGCAAGCAGACGAGTGTCTCCCCTAGACTTGCAGCCCTGAATGTTGTTAGCGTGAGGCTAAGAAAGCCAAAATCAACCTCAAGGCAGACGTGGCATGGCATGGGGATTTGTGAAGCATGTTTACAGAAGTAACACCAGCCAGTTATGAGTTAACTAGCGAGGGTGGTTAACATTTGTTAGAGGCAACTTGGGGGAACAATCAAGGGTAGAGATTTACCGGAATACAACCATCTTAATGATCAGGGGTGAGGGACAGGGGTTTCCTGGTGTCTAACAATCCATGCCAGAGCTGCAGCTCTGGGAATGACCTTCGCCCCATCTATAATTCTCAGAATTGAGTGAAATGTCCCTGTTACCTGTTAAGGCATGAAGATGGCGGTGGGGACAAGTTGGCATTGCTTAGGCCCAGTATCTATTATTTCGCTAGGATTACAGGTACCAGCCACCAGTACCTAGCTAATTTTTTTTTTTTTAAATGATGCTGGAGATCAAACCCAGAACCTCTCACACATATGAAGCACTGATTTTTACCATTGCGTTCCACGCAGTCTTTGCCAAGAGAACTTCGAGTGTTATCCCAGATAGGTTACCTTCTTCCCTCCCTCTGTGTTCCCCTCTTTGTAAAAGTCACATTTGTTGTAGAGAGACTGGAAAGCACAGGAAATGGGGGGGCTGAGAGCAGTCTTGACCGTGGTGTGTGTGTGTGTCCGCTTTTCCGCTGTGTGCACACACCACTGTGTGTGTGTGTGTGTGCGTGCGCGCGCACGGTGGCTTTTATAGAGCCGTGGTTTTACTACACATGCCGTTTTCCAGTGCACTAATTTTCCCTCTTAATTACATGGGGGACCATTTTCCCACGGGAATCTGTATCCTCAGCACCGCTGTACTTTTCTTTCGGTTACAGCTGAGTCTTCTATGCCTGTCTCGAGGCTGATCACCAAGCTTGGGGCCCCTGGAGCTAGGAGGCTGGCTGGTGCACACACATGGAGCAGAAGCCCAGGGGGGCCTGTGGGTGTGGGGGTGCCAGGTGGGGCCTTCCACGGACTTCCCCAAGGGGCTTTTCCCCCTCCACTTCCTCAGAAAGTGGATCTGTGGCAGTGAGTAGGCTGGCCTGGAGGAGGCCTGGGGGGAAGAATGGGGAAGGTACGTGCTGGCCAGTTTGTGCTAAGGACATTTCCTACCTTCTTCCTCAGCTTTTCCCAACACTCCAAGAGATAGCTATCATTGCCCATTTCATGGAAACAGACCCAGAGGAATGCCATATGCATTATCTCATTCAATCCTCAAAAGAGAACTAGCAGCCATTATTATTATTTTTATTATTACCAATTCTGGGACTTGAAAAAAAGAACTAGCAGCCATTATTATTATTATTATTACCAATTCTGGGGCTTGAACTCAAGGCCTGAGTGTTGTTCCTTAGCTTTTTGACTCAAGGCTGATGCTCTACCATGTGAGCCATACCTCCACTTCTGGCTTTATTTTGCCAGTCCTGGGGCTTGAACTCAGGATCTGGGTACTGTCCCTCAGCTTCTTTTTCTCAAGGCTAGCACTCTACCACTTGAGCCACAGCACCAGTTCTAGCTTTTTCTGTTTATATGGACTCAAACCCAGGGCTTCATGCATGCTAGGCAAGCACTCTATCACTGAGCCACATTCAATAAAGAGTCTCACAGACTTGCCTGCCTGGACTAGCTTTGAACCTCCATCCTCAGATCTCAACCTCGTGAGTAGCTAGGATTCCAGGTGTGAGCCAGTGATGCTTTGCTAAAAGCAATGATTCACCACTAAATGGTTCTACATTTTGTGATTGGTCCTGGTGCACCATAGTCTTAGCTGAGCCAAGGTTTTATCCAGATGTGTTGGCTGCAGTGTGTGTGTGTGTGTGTGTGTGTGTGTGTGTGTGTGTGTGTTGTGTGTGTTCATGTCTATCTGTACCCACTTCTACTTGTATGCCCTGGTTCTCAGTGCATGGTGAAGCTGGTGTGTGCCCCTACCCAAACCAGCGGAAGCCCCTCCCTAAACAGTACAGGCTCCTCCCCCAACCAGCACAAGCCCCTCCCCCAGCCAGTGTAGGCCCCTCCCCAACCAGCGCAAGCTCCTCCCTGAACCAGCACAGATCTCACCCTAACCAGCACAGGCCCCTCCCCCAGCCAGCACAGGCCCAGAGTCAGGCCTCTGGTCTGTCTTTTAGGTGTAGCTGGTGGGCAGCTGGTATTGACACCTCAGATCATTTCTGTACCAACTGAACAGTGTCCAGGACTGACAAAAGTCCTCAGCAGTGTCTCCCCAGCCGGCATCTGCCTGGCGTTTTGTGGGGTGGGGTGGTGCGGTGGGGTGAAGGTTTGGAGGCAGTGGCGTTGCTCTGAGTAGGGCCGTTCTGTTCCATGCAGACTTGGGTTAGGCCCTTCCAGGCATTTCTGTCTTTGAAGGTTGAGAGTTTTCTTCTTGAACATAGTTCTCATCTTGTTTCAGAAGAGACCTTGGGTTGCCCAGATGTGTGGTTCCCGCTGGCCGAGAATCCTCAAACTGTCCTGGACTTGGGCTGGCAGGCTTCTCCCTGCTCCCACCCCGCAGCCTCTGGCACTTACTGTCTGCAGAGGCTCACTGATAGCCTGGGGTCTTTGCTGGCAGATGGGACGGAGTGGGTTCTCGTGCTCTGAAGTGAGAGCAAGGCTTAAGCCAGGTAGCCAATGTCCCCAGAGGCACATAGCTCAGGCCCGACGACCAGAAAGAACAAGTGGCACTCTCAGGCTTGTCACTCCGTGGGCCAGTGACTCCCTTCTGGTGTACTGAGCTGTGACAGGCTGATAGCATGGCTGGCGGAGGACCCTGGAGGGGCCCTGTCTCCCCGTGTCCCCGCCAGTCTCTGCCAGTGCCTTTCTAGTTGAGCTGCTCTGCGTTGGTGCTGTGGGCTTCCTCTAAGGCATGGCCTTAGCCCCATCTGGCAAACCCCGCGGGGTAACCGGAGCACCTGCCTCGTTCCCCTGTGCCAGCTGTGAGGCCTCGGCTGCAGGAAGCTGAGATAAGGCTGTGGTAATCGCCTCTCACTGCTGCTTGTGGCTTCTATTATCTGGGGTTTTGAGGAGATCCTGGGAGTGTTTGCTGAGGGAGGAGGGGACCGGGTGGCTTCCAGGCATCGAAGTTGGGAGGGGCTGCAGGGAGGGGGCAGGAGCCCCAGCCTCAGGTCTCCCCACGGTCCCCTGCAGGCTCGCCTTGAGCTGGCTCCTTCATGCACACCCTGCTCCTCCCATGAACTCCCATCCCTTGCCTGGGAATCCTCTCTGCTGTCTCCTGCTCAAGTCTGGGGATGAGACAATTGGAGCTGGCCTTGAGAAAGCCCGGCAGCATGCATTCCCACCTCTCCCCTCTCCCGTCCCTGTCTCCTCTTCGTTGCTCTGGCTCAGGTGTCAGGATGGTCTACTCTATCACTTGGCAATGGTGACCGCTGACCTGGACGATCTAAAGCCCCTCTCTGCCTCCTAGGTTGGCATGAGTGGTCTTTGATCTCAAGCTTAGACTTAAAAAAAAAGTGTCACTGGCAGGTTTGTGGATGTGGATCAGAGCGGGCCCGGGGATGGCTTAGGGTGTCCCCAATCTGGGTCTGTCTGGAGTTCTCACCACTAAGCTGGGGCTGTCAGTCCCACCCACTTGGGGCTGTAGGGCCACTGAAGTGGGGATCCCTTCCCACGTGGCTCAGCAGGTCACCCAGGAGCCTCTGGATGTTTCTGCCCAGGCACTTGGTCCAGGTAGCCGTGGCCAAGTTTCTTTGCTCTTTTCCATGTGTTTATCTGGTCTCGGGAAGTGGTGCTGGCTGGCGGGTCCTCCAGTCTGTGTGGATTCAGGTCTCCCTCCTGTGGATGAACTGTGTCCTGCAGGAGGCAGGGGTGCCCCAGCCTGGCTCTTTTGTGGATCTGCCCTGGGGAGGGAGGAGGAGGGAGGGGGCGGGAAACGTGGTTCCTGGCATCCAGCAAGGACTGGCTGTGATCTCAGCACCTCTGATCCTCACACTCTGGCCCTACAGAGCTTGCTCAAGAGGAGGCACCAGCCAGGCACTAGTGGCTCACGCCTATAATCCCAGCTACTCAGCCTGGGCTGGAAAGTCCATGTGATTCTTCTCTCCAATTAACCTGTAAAAAGCTGGAAGAGGAGCTTGGCTCAAATGGTAGCGTGCCAGCCTTGAGTGAAAAAAAGCTGAGGGGTAGTGCCCATGTTCTGAGTGCAAGCCCCAGTACTGGCGTGTGCGTGTGCGCGCGCGCGCACACACACACACACACACACAGAGGAAGAACTGGGGGGGTCCGTGCTAGGCACGGACTTTGCTCCCGGTGGCAGAGGCTGTGGCTCAGTGGTGTCCTCTTCTCCCCTGCAGGGGGCCGGCTGTCCTGAGCAATGGTGATGCTGTGGATGCAGCTTTCTCTGGGGTCCGCCACACCAGTTGGAAGCGGAAGAGCTCTCGCCGCAGTAAGTTGCCCCCTCCCTGCCCACCGCGTACCCTGGGCAGTGCCAGGACCTGCTCACAGCCACCTCTAAGCTGAGACCTGGTGTGGGATCTTCAGAGCCCAGGGGACAGCCTCAGGGCAGGGACAGCCATGGCCTGGTGGCTGCTCAATGGTGTACTGCCCAGTGCCCACCAGAGCAGTGATCTGGAAGTGGATGAGCCATCACGGGCTCGTCAAATCCAGGGATCTGGAAATAGACTCAGCAGGGGCACCCTAGGGACAGGGCTGAGGTCTTTGCAGGCCGGAGGAAAGTACCCACTGGGGCAGTGAGGTGCTTTGACTTATTGCCAGAAACGCCCAGCTGTGGAGGCACTGGCTTCTAAAATCCCAGCTCTGCCCAGTGTAGAGGAGTTGGCCCTGGGCCCAGCCAGGCCTCAGGCTTGCTGGTGTACCAAGGCCAGTGGGTGTGCACAGTCACTGGCAGGCCACCTTGGAGAGGCTGGAGGCCTACAGACCTGGGGGGGGCAGCTTGGTGGCTCTGGGCTAGGCCCCTTGTGCTGGCCGAGGGGTCAGGAAGGGGACCTGAGGGCCAGATGGGGGACTGGCAGCCGCAGTTGGTCCCAGCCCCTGTGGTTCTCTCTCTCCCCTCCTCCCCCTTTCCCTACTAGTCGATCGGTTCACTTTCCCGGCCCTGGAAGAGGATGTGATTTACGACGACGTTCCTTGCGAGAGCCCAGATGCTCATCAGCCCGGTATGGCTCTCCAGGCTTCCTGCCCCTGGGGTGGTGATGGGGGATCTCCTTCTGCACTGGCCCCCATGCTCCCCTCCCTGCCTCTCACGCCCTCTGGGTGGAGCTTGGACCGGGACTCTGGCATGGGCTAAGCAGGGTGAGGTCCTGGTTGGGATGGTGCCTCGTCCATGGATCCCCAGGGAGGGGACAGTCACCCTCAACATGCAAGAGGAGGTGCGATCCAGGCTTCCCGGCGCTGTTGAGGAAGAGGACACAGCTGGGGAGAGCCTGTGCTCTGTGGGGAGAGCCTGTGCCCTGCTCCGGGCTAAGCGCAGAGGCAGGACAGGGAGGCTGGAGATGTCACAGAGAGGACTCTGGGTGGGAATGGGGTGAGCACTGCTGACCCCAGAGAGGAAAAATGGAGGGGGGTTAACAGCTGTCAGGGGGGTTAACAGCCGTCAGAGAGCTTGGCTGGCACAGGTTAGACCAGGTGTTCCTTGTCACTTACATATGCGTGTGTGTGTGTGTGTGTGTGTGTGTGTGTGTGTGTGTGTGTGTGTGTAGACATAGCGATGTCTTTATTAATTGTTCTGCCATGCTAAGGATGGAACCCAGGGCCCTGGGAAGTCAAGCACTTGAACCACGCCCCCCTCTCCCCCAATGTCACTAGCCCTCCTTTTTTTTTTTGTTCCATCATGGGACTTGAACTCAGGGCCTGGGCTCTGTCCCTGAACATTTTTTGTTCAAGGCAAGTGTTCTACCACTTTGAGCCATAGCCCCATTTCTGGTATTCTGGTAGTTAATTGGAGAAAAGAGTCTCACAGACTTTCCTGTCCAGGCTGGCTTTGAACTGTGCTCCTCAGATCTTAGCCTCTGACATTGTTAGGATTACAGGTATGAGCCACCAGTGCCCAGATCTTTATTCTTCTTAGAGACAGGGTCTTAATATGTAACCCAGGCTTGAACTCTTTGTTTTTTTCTTTTCCCTGCTAATACTAGGGCTTGTAACCCAGGCTTGAACTCTTTGTTTTTTCTTTTCCCTGCTAATACTAGGGCTTGAACAGAGGGTCCTGGGCTCTTGAGCTCTTTTTTTTTTTTGTGTTTTGTTTTTTTTTTTCTCACAGCTGGCTCTCTACCACTTGAACCACACTTCTGTTTTGTTTTGGTAGTTAATTGGAGAGAAGAGTCTCATAGGCTTTTCTGCTGGGGCTAGCTTCAAGTCATGATCCTCAGATCTTACCCTCTTGGGTAGCTAGGATTACGGACGTGAGCCACCATCTCCTGTCTTGTCCTTGAACTCTTGCTTCTCCTGGACCTTGGTGGCTGAGTTCCAAGATTACAAGCATGTGCTGCTGGTCACACGCTGAGTCATGTACTCTGCTTCAGAACTTCACATTGGGGTATCATGACCTCATTATCCAGACCAGGAAATGAGGGAGCCCTGGCCTGTGTCTTCTCTGGGCCTCATCTTCCTGCTTGCCTCAGAGGAGGGGTGACCCTGTGGCAGCTCAGCCGGGCACTGAGTGGGGAAGAGGTGTCCAGCTGCCGGTGGAGGAGACCACTGTGTGTGGGTTTCCGCCTCATGGCCACCCCCAAGATCTGGGCTCGCTTTTCCCACCTGGCTGGTGGGTTCCCCTACTCTAATAATAGGACAGTGAGTCGAATGTGCTTTCCTTTGTTTTTTAACTGTTTTTTGGGGGGGGATTGAACCCAGGGCCTCACACTTGCCAGACAAACAAGCGCTCTACCACTCAGACCCCGCCCCCAGCTTACCCCAGCTTTCAAAAAAGGTCACAGCCTGTGTGTCAGCCCTGCTTGGTCTCAGCAGACATTAGTCATTATTATCTTTGCCTCATTAAAAATAACCTCTCCCATCCTGGGACTCTCCTAGCTTTCCTGCAGGGTGGGGCTGGGGGGCCTCCTGGGCCCTGTGTGGGTTTTGTACCAACCTGCCAGGGGGCCCGCATGAGCGGCCACTCCTGCTGGACCCTGTCGTGGGCCAGGCTCTTTTGTGGGCAGCCTTTGTGTCCATGCCTCTCCCCCTGCCCTAGCCCCCATGGCCCTGGATTCTTCTCAGCCCATCCCAGAGGGATTCTCACTCACAGAGCCACTCCTCTGTGCTCCCCAGCGGTGCTCCCCGAGCAGGTTGTACCTCGTTTCCTCCATGTGGACACAAGCTTTCTAGTCTGTGGCCCTCCTCCAGGTTATAGGAGGGTGGATGTTGGGGTGCGGAGCGGCCTGCCCCAGCTTTCTCGTGCTGGAACCTGGGGTGGGAACTCTGCCCTCTGGACCACGTCTCCCACCTGACTTCACAAGCACCTCAAGAATGCTCTGGTGGCCTCTTCCCCTCCTGAGGGGACTCTCAGCTTTTTGTCCTCACGTTTTCTGCCCCAGGTGTGTCCAGTGGGGCTTTGGAAGAATAAGGACCTCTGCTGGACTCTGGGCCAGGTTTACCCACTGACGGGGCCCCCCACTGGGCCACAGGGGCGCTCAGGTTGGGGACAAGGGACCCTGTGCAGGGGCTTGGCCCTGTGGATAGCCAGCTTTTTCTTGGTTATTCCAGGGATGCCCTACCAATCACCATCAGTCCCTGACGATGCTGAGGCCCCCAGCCCAGACTTGACCCTAGGGGGCCTAAGGGAGCCAGCGCTGGATCCTGGGGGCGGGGGTCAAGGAAAGGATTGGACACAGTTTTTGGGCTTTCTTCCACGTTCTTCCACTTCCTCCATCTCCCTGGAGGGCATAGTGCCATAGCCTATGGGTTTCAGAGCCAGGGCCCCACTTATTGGCCACGTCCTTGCTCCCTTCCTCCACCTCTTCCTCCCCCTCTGGTGTCAGAGCGTGGGCCTGAGGCCTGGAGTCTGGCAGGCTAGGCCAGGGCCTCTGGCTCACCGGACGGTCCCCCGCCGACAGGGGCGGAGAGGAGCCTGCTGTACGAAGATGTGCACCGCGATGGGGCGCCTCGGGAGGCCGAGGACCTAGGCTGGAGCTCCAGCGAGTTTGAGAGCTACAGCGAGGACTCGGGGGAGGAGGCCAAGCCGGAGGCAGAGCCCGCCAAGCACCGGGGCTCCTTCCAGCCCAAGGTAAGGGAGCCGAGAGCGTCTGACATGGCCTGGGCACCTTTGGAGCGAGGTGGTGGGGGAGAGGTTGGCGGCCAGCAAGTGGGCCTAGGAATGGTTTCCAGCAGTGTGTAGTGAGAGGAGAACAGTGGTTGTGGTGAGCTTCACACACCGTTAGTACCTGGCTCCCCACATTGCTGTGCCGACCCCATTAGTGGCTTATGATGTTCATGGGTTGGGGTTGAACTCTAGAATGCTCTTAACACCCCAGGGAGCCCAGCCATAAGGTTGGAGCTGGCCTTCACTGAGATCCGTGAGCTGGGTCCACCTGCCCTCGGTGAGTATGTTCTCAGACCAGTCCTCAGGCCATGCAGGACCACCTTGTCCTGGGCAGGGGACGGGCCACATCAGAGCTGCCTGCCGCCCAGGGCTTTTCAAAGTGGCACCTGTGCTTTTGGCATTCGTGGTGATTCTGCCTGGAGTGGAGCTACTCCTGTGTGTGCCTTCCCCCTGCCCCCTCCCCCCCCAGGAACCACATGAGCCTGGATTGCCCTCCAGTTCCTCCCCCTCCCCCTCCCCCTCCCCCTCCCCCTCCCGCTCCTCCTCCTCCTCCTCCTCCTCCTCCTCCTCCTCCTCCTCCTCCTCCTCTTGGCTCCTCCCCTATTGGTCCCTGGAACCCCATGCTGAGAGGCCCTGCTTGACCAAAGGTGGCTGGGTCCCTTTCAAACTCCTTTTTAGAAGGACACAGACAAGGCAAGGGAGGTCTGCCTCTGAGCCAGCCCCACGGAGGCCAGGCAGGGGCCAAGACGGGGCCCAGGCTGCGGCGTACCTCTGGCCATCCCTGAGTCTAGGGGGTCCCTTTGAGTGCCGGCCAGCCAGTCTGGCAGCTGTTTGCTCCCTGGGACTGGCTCCCACATCCCAAGCAAGCCTAGGACTGAGCAGTCTATCTGAGCCCCAGTTTTTATCCCACCAAGATTCAGGACCATGACGGAGCTGTAGAGAAGGGCTTAATGCTTGCCCATGAAGTGTAGCACGTAGCGCCCCGTGTGCTGAAGTACTTAGGACTCTACTGTGTGCCAGGCCGTGTCTCAGGTAGGGGTGGGGAGATAGGGGACCCGAAGCCCTGGCCTGGACTTAGCTGACCTCTGTGGTGTGGGGAACCTTTTTTTTTCTGCCAGGGGCTATTTAGATATTTATTTATAACATCATTCTCAAGGCTGGACTTATTGCATTTCACTCTGAAAGAAGCTCCTCCTAGATTGGTTGAGTTTCGAGTCCTGCCTGCAGTTCGTTGCCTTGGCAGGGGTCAGACCAAATGATTTTTTGAGGGCCTTATATGGCCCGAGTGCCAGACGGTCCACACCCTCCTCTGGGAGGTGGAGATACCGTCTGTAGAAAATAGATTTCTGTGAGCACGGCCAGCTTGACCACATGGCGGCCAGGGGCTGGCGCTCCTTCACGCAGCCAGGTGAGTCAGGGCTGGACCCCGCAGTCAGAGGGATTGTCCAGGTGTGGTGGGCTGGAGGACACGCCGGGCACAAGCCTGGGCAACACAACCTGCCTTGGGAAGGGCCACTAAGGTGGTGTGGCCCTTTAGTGCCCCTCTCCCCCCCCCCCCCCCCCCACGCCAGCATCGCCTCTATACCACAGGGCAATGGTCAGGGAATTCTTGAGTCCTAGGCCTGATTTCTTAGCTTCCGCTGGTCCCTCCTTTTCCCCCATGGTGGCTACCGTAGCCCTGCCTTCCTGATGGGGACTGGGAGAGAACCCTGGGCATCCCTGAGGGGAGCAGGATCAGTGGGCAGTGAGCTGAAGTCACAGATGCTTGGGCCTGCCTCCCATCCTGGCCACCTACCTTTTAATTTGATCTCTTGCCTCCAGGGGGCGCAGGAGGCCCGCAGAAAAACTCAAGGATGCTGGGCTGGGTCTCTCTCTCTCCAGGGTCTGGCCCTGGGGAGACCTGGGGTCCACCCCTCCCCGGTTTTGCCCACTTCCTCTTAGCAGACAAACCAAGTTCCTGGAATTGCTAACACAATGATTTATTTTTCTTTTCTTCACCGCTAAAGCCCACCTGCTCCCTGAGCAGCAGGCTCCCAGGGAGCCAGGATGATGGGCAAGGGCTTTCCCTCTGCTGCCCACCTCTGCCCAGGACCCTGCTGAACGCTTCCTAGGAGTGTCATCCTTCTGGGCCTCTCAGGTCACCTGCTCTGGGGCCTGGCATTGCTGCAGCTGCATGTTTAGCCACTGCTGCTTGGCTGTGTGTGCTGTGTGTTAATGGGCAGTGGGCATCTAGGGGAGCACTTTGTCCTGTCTGTTGCATCTGACTATGGTCCTGGCTCCTGACCAGTGGCGAGACAGGAGCTCCTCCTTCCGGGGGTCCCAGAGGGGCCAGCTCTCGGTGGGTGGACTCTTGCTGGGAGAGTGATTGGCAGCTCTGCAGAGGGACCGTCTGAAAAGCACCTAATACAAGTGTAACGTAAACAGCTTCCCATGTCCTATTGGTCCTCAGACAGTCCTGCTGCCAGCCACTCAGGTCAGTGGGGGATTGTTTCCAGGTGTGGGGTGGGCTGCAGTGAACCCCTCTGCTCTCTGCTGGGTGACCTCTTCAGAACCAAGGTCACTGGCCCAACTGGGGACAGGGGCTGGGTGGGCTCCTTCTAGAAATGCCTGACACATTCTGGCCGGCTCAGCAAATGACCCGTGGTCCTAATGTTTCCTTGCACTTCTAGTCTTGAGGGAAGCAAAGACCTTTATGGTTTATTTTGTCAAGCTCTTGGTGGCAGAACAGATCTCATTTTATCTCTGCCCAGGATCCCATCCTGCATCTTTCTCTCCCCAAAAAAGAATCAGGTTCATTTCTAATACCTCAGTGTTAACAACAAGCACTGAGCTTCTTATTTTGTTGATCAGAAAACTTAGGAGAGAAGATCAGAGAGGCCAAATGGAGTGATTAGGATCACACAAGCCAGTACCTGGTAGAGTCAGAACCGAACATCACATATGGATTAAAAAATACCTCATCTATCTGTCCATCATCTACCATCCCTCCACCCACCCATCCATCTATCTATCATCTATCCACCCATTCATCCGTCTAATTCATAAACCGGTGTAGTTGTATTTTGAAAGGCAGTGCAGTAGTGGCTTCCTTTCTTTGAGTACTTACTAAGCTCTGGGTTTTACATGTGGCGTCCACTTGGTTTGCTCAGCATCCCTACGAAGTCACTCTTCTTAAAGCCACTTTATGCCAGCAAAGAAGCTGCACCTCAGAGAGATAAAGAGAGTTTTTCCAGCAAGTACTGGGAGCCATGCCTTGCGTGTATGACTCAAATTCCCAAGCCGTCTCCTTGTCAGTTTCTCCAGCAGTGGTACTTGGCTCGGACTTCTGTGCCGTTTACCACACACCGCCTATGTCTGTAAATGTTTGTCTCTTCTTCTGTCCATCCACGCTCTAGATAGTCTATACGCATCCCTCCTTCATGCAGCCACCTTCATTAGTTCATCTCCTCCTCAGAGGTGCACTGGAGCCTAGCTTCCAAGAGCTCAGGAACCAGCTAAGCACAGGTTCACACTCAGAGATGGCACTTTGGTAGCTTGGCATTGTCCTAGGGGGGAATGGGGGACTTCTACTACGAAATACTACAAAGCAGCTACCTATTTATGGGAAGCCAGTTGTTAACTAGTTGCCTGTCAGTGCCCATCCATCCATCCAATCCATCCATCCACCCATCCATCCATCCATCCATCCATCCCCTAATTCCCTGCTAGCTTTTCATCTTAAAAGTACACCAAGAACCTTTAATTGCAAGCCTGATGCTGGGCTGGGATGAAGAGAAGCCATAGTCCTTAATTTCAGGGCATTATTTCCCTTTCCCCAGAGCAAAGGGACTGGGGCTTGATTCCCCCCACACCAAGCCCCCCGCCCCCCGGCCAATCTGTGATTCTCATTGGCAGAGGCCCAGCCCATGGCTGCCTGGCCGTTGGGGTGGAACTACTGGAGCTCATTCCAGCCATACCTGACAGTTACTGCTTGGGCCCAGGGCTGCCATGTCCTGCCTGCTCCGATGATCCATCTGCCACTTGACCTGAGTCTCCTTTTTCCCCTGTTGTCTATGTTTTGTTTCCTCCCTGTCCTGGCTGCTCCTCTCACCTGCTCTCCTTCTGCCTGGCCGCTTGGGGGCTCCAGCTTTCTCCAGACCTGACTAGGCTAAAGGAGAGATGCGCCAGAACTAAGAGAGACATCTTGGCTTTAAGAGTTGGGGGGAGAGACATGCAGGAGTTGAAGCACAAGTGCGACTGTAAGGTACTGTCCGTCGGCCCCGCCCTGTCCCCAGGGGGCCTTGCTGCTGCGCTGGGCTGCGGCGGGCAGGCACGTATCTCCAGGCCCAACCCTGAGACTCTGAACCTGGCCGCACCTCACATCTGCACCGCAGTGGGGATGGTACCTTACGTAGTAGCCAGCCGTACCTGCCTGGACCTCCCCGTCCTGTCACAGAAATTCTAATGGTCCATGAGGATGCCTGGGTAGGGGAGGGGGTGGATTTCAATCTTTAGGACCCCCAGAATTACCCAGGGTTCCTTGTTAAAAAAAATGCAGGTTCCTAGCTGCGGATGGTGTAGTGGTGCATTGCCTGTAATCCCAGCACTTTGGAGACTTGAGGCGGGAGGACTGCAAAATCGAGGCCAGCCAACCAACACCAGGACTGGCTGGGCAGGCCTGTGAGGTGCTTGGCCGTGAGAGCCTCAGTGGAGACTGGCCACTGTAACTATCTCATGGTTGGCTGGCTGGTCCCAATGGCACCCTGGGGACAGCTGTCTTTCCACCAAGAATGTAGCCTGATGGCTGTAGAGCTGAGGCTCCAGCCTGGGCGTTTTAGTAGCCTGGTCTCCCTGTGGCTGAGCCTGAGTTCCCAGAAGGAAGAGGCGGGGAGGGGGGTTTCCCAGATCCCCCGCAGCATCTGAGACCCATCAGAGTGCTGGGGCTTAGGGAGGTCCCCGGAGGCAGAGCAAGGTGCAGCCCCGGGCCAGCCATGTGCCGTGAGGATGAGTACGTGTGCCAGGCTCTCACACAGAACTTTCTGGTCTAATCCCCGGATGCTCTTTTTTGGACTTGGGGAAAATGTCCAGTGTAGGGCTTCAGATGACCTCCCAAATACCAGATCAACCTCATAGATGGCTTAGGAGGGGAATTGGGCCCAGGAACAGAAGTTTCCAGTCTGGTATGTGCCCCGCTTTTGAAAAATGATGCACCCCAGGAAATACGGGCATCGTGGTGTAACCTCTGCGATTGCCATCTGCCCCTACCTAGATTCTCAAGCGTTGTGCCCTGCCTGTCAAGAAGCCAAGAGCCCCAGGGAGAGAAGTGAGCTGGGAGGGGTTCTTTCTGCCCAGGGTGACTTCCAGAAAGCTGCCCTGGCTCCTGACGAGCTTCTGCCTTGGGCAGCCTCTGTAGCCAGTCCTCTTCTAGATCCCTGAGAAGTTCATGGCCCTGCAGCTGAGGACCAAGAGGCTGGCCGAGGAGGCCAGAGCCCCACTTCCCCAGCACAGGCTCTCTGCCTTCAGACAGAGGGGCTCCTGAGCACCACGAGTGCACCGTGCCCTGGGGATTGATTAAAATGAGATGTATGCAGGGGTCTGGACCTCCATCCTGGCAGCTGAATGGAATCCACATGACCACCTGCGGGATGGCACCTAGTTCCGGCTGTGTGTTGGAGAAGGCATCCAGGTTGGGGCTGGGAGTGAGGGACGAAGAGGACAGAGACATGACGGGACAGTGGCTGCCCCCGGGCGCCCAGGGTGCTGCTCCTGGGCGTGACACCCTCCTCCTGCTTTGTGTCCTGCTTGGCTTGCTATGTCAGCACCACAAGGAATGGGCGTCCTGCGTGCTTTGCAAACTCAGCTCTTCCTTCTGCCGGGCAGCAGCTCAGAAAGGAACCTGGCTTTGGGATAGCAAGGGCCGGGGCTGCTGACTTGGGCTGAGCAGCAGATGGATGAGGCGGCACTTACCTCCTGTTAGTGACCCAGGCCTGTGGCCCAGCAGGCCTCCCCAGAGCTGCCCCCCCTCCCCTCCCCGGGCCTCCCAGGCCCTTCCAGGGGGGGCAATTGTACCATTAGTTCATGTTCTCTGGGGGAAATTGAGGCAAAGTGACTTGTCCACTTGCTGGGGGAATGTCAGGATTTGAACCCAGGCCTAGGACTCCAGCCCCCTCCCCCCTCCGCTATTCTACCATCTCTTAATTGGGAGCCTGGGTACATAGATTGTCCTGGAGGAAATGGGTGAGGGTCAGCCCTGTCCACAGGGAGAACCCCGGGCCATGAATACACCTGTTCCCCCCCTCCCTTCCCCCAACGGTCCCTCCTGGCCTCTGCTGTTCGCCATGGGGGCAGCATGGGCTGGTGGCTCTGCCGTGTGGTGCAGCCGGGCTGCAGCCCCTCTCCTTTGCCTCTCTGACAGTCCCTCTCCTTCACTCAGATGACCCAGCTCATGAAGGCTGCCAAAAGCGGAACCAGGGACGGGCTGGAGAAGACGCGGATGGCCGTCATGCGCAAAGTGTCCTTCCTACACCGGAAAGATGTCCTTGGTGAGGTGCTACGCTGCCCGGCCTGGGAGGGCGTGGTGCTCTGCTCTGCTCTGCACCGGGAGTAAGGGGGGGCCCATCTTCGCCACCCTCTGAGGTCATACAGGGCGGGGTGACACTGGGCTGGGTGACTGGCCTCTTCTGGCTGGGGGTGGTGGTGGTGGTGGTGGTGGTGGATGAAACCCCAGATGTCCCAATCGGTCTTGACGTGGCAGGCATCACGCCCCTCCCCGATGCCAGTGTCCTGGCCTGGCCTGGGTTTACCCTGGCCGCCTGTATTCTGGCTCAGCGGACCTCATCTTCACTATTTCTCTTCATCCAGTCAGGGTTTTCCCAATACCTGCTAAGTCCCATCCCCCCAAGCTGCGTGCAGGGTACCAAAATCAATTCCACAGCGTTTCCTCGAGGGCCCGGGTGCCCTGGGGAGGGAGGGCGGCGGGGACATCCATGGAGAGGACCGGTCAGCCAGTGGTCCAGTATGTTCCCTGCGGGGAGGTGTGGAGGAAGTGGGTATAGACAAGGGTGAAAGGTAAGATGGGAGAAGAAGACCCAGGTCCCCTGGCAGAGGGGAACAGTGCTCCTGGAAGAGGATAGAGCATGTGCAAAGGCCCAGAGGTGGCAAGGTAGAAGATGCCCAAGAAACAATATTGATGGTGGATGCATGTTGAGTACTTATGTGCCTCCATTCTTCTGAGAACTTGGTTGTGTGGATGCAGAACAAGGCAGGGAAGGCCAGCACATTCCCACATGCAGGTAAGGGGACAGGCACAGAGGGGTCAGGGGTCTACATGAGAGACACACACACACATACACAGACACACAGACACATGGACACACAGACACACACACACAGAGGCCTGAGGCCTGGAAGGGGAGGAGGAGGTCAAGGCACACACACACACACACACACACACACACACACACACACACACACACCACACAGCACACACACACACACACACACATACACAGACACACACACACACACACACACACACACACAGAGGCCTGAGGCCTGGAAGGGGAGGAGGAGGTCAAGGCACACACACACACACACACACACACACACACACACACACACACACACACACACACACACACACACACACACACACACACACACACACACACACACACACACACACACACACACACACACACACACACACACCACACATACACACACACAGACACACACACAGGCCTGGAAGGGGAGGAGGAGGTCAAGGCAGGTTGGCGGGGCCCTATGGGCCTTGCTGGACATAGAAAGGTCATTTAGGTTTTAGACAGATTTGATTAATTACTACTTGTTACCATTCATTCAGTACACCCCCCCCCATTCCCACCCCTACCCCCTGTGTTGTTTTTTTTTTCCGGGCCTGAGGCTTGAACTCTGGGCCCGGGCGCTATCTCTGAACTACAGCTTTACTACTGGCTTTTTCTGTTTAAGTGGGAGATAAGAGTTTCATGGACTTTCTGGTCTGGGCTGGCTTCACACTGTGATCCTCAGATCTCAGCCTCCTGAGTAGCTGGGATGACAGCCGTGGGCCACTGGTGCCCGGCTACTGATCCGAGTCTCCTCTGGGCCCTGGCCTCCTGGCTGTGACCTGGCCTAGTCCCTCCTCTGGAGGGATGGTCAGAACCCCCACCTGGGGACGGAGTGGGCATGCCCGCTGTCTGGGGCTGCCTATGGCGGAGCCTCCAAAGAAAGGAACAGGCCTGGCGGCCAGGGACAGCTTCTGGGACCTCCTCCCCCACCCACTGACTCGGGCCTTTCCTAAAGTGACCCTCCCACATGGTGTTATTAATAGCCGGGCAGGGCTCAGATCCCAGGCCAAGAATGTTACCCAGCAGTGTGTGGGGGAAGAGGAAGCCTCGGAGCCAGCGGCTGGGGTGGGTGCACAGAGATGCCCTGGGCATCATGGGGGCCAGGCAGGAGGGCCCCCGCCACTCCCTCCTCCACCCCTACCCCCACCCCGTCATCCGCTACCCCTCCTCCTCCTCCATCTCCTGCTCAGGTAAGGGTCCACCATGGATGCCTGCTCCCCCAGCCACCCCCGGGGTGGCTGGCACTTCTTCTTTTCTCCACCCTCTCCCACCCCACCTCCCCACTTCCTGCCCCCTGCAGAGGCCATGTGCCAGGTCCCATCTCCGGGTTCCTGAGCCTCGTGTGTGTGTGTGTGTGTGTGTGTGTGTGTGTGTGTGTGTGTGTGTGTGTGTGTGTGGTGGGGGGGGGGCAGGGTACTTGGATCCTACAAGGACAGGCCTGGACTCTCCTCTGAGAGAGGCTGCCATCTGTCCCCTTCTGTTCCAGTGTGGAGACCCCTCCCACACCCCCCACCGATGCAGGCCCAGGACTCTCAATCAGATTCTAGGCAAGCATTGTCCTTGGGACCTCTCATTAAAGGAAAAAATAAAAGAAAAAGAGGGTGTAGCGCAGATCTGTTCTTCTCGGGACTTATGTCCCTCCCTATTTTTAGTGCTGGGGACAGGGATACGGTGGTTGGCCTTGGCTGGGCCGGCGCAGGCAGGTCTGAACAGGGAATTCAGGCAAGGCTGGTCCCAAGATTGAGGCCGGGTTCTGTTCCTGCTGGGTCGCTCATTCCCTCTTCTGCCATCCCTGTCTCCCACGGCATGTGAGTGCTCCTGGGTGATTCCGGGCTCCTGGGGCAGCTGGGCAGCCGGGAGACTGGCTTCAGCCCCTCAGGCCCGGCACTGGTCTGGGTGGCTCTCAGTTCCCTGGGGCCTGAGCAGGCTGTGCTATCCTCACCTGAGCTGCTGCCCCTGGCCCGTCCGACTTCCCAGGTGACTCGGAGGAGGAGGACATGGGCCTCCTGGAGGTCGGCGTGACAGACATCAAGCCCCCAGCCCCGGAGCTGGGCCCCATGCCCGATGGCCTGAGCCCGCAGCAGGTGTGTGGGGAGCAGAGTGTGGGGGCCTGTGGGTGGGGGAGGGGGAGGGCAGGGGGTGTCTGGGTCTTGAAGGGGCAGTGACAAGTGGGGTTCCGTTCCACATTGTTGTTTTGGGGGAGGGCGAGGTCCCGGCATCTGGTGAGTTTGTCTCTGGGCCCCAGGACAAGCAGAGCAGGTTGTTGGTGAGGTGTCCTTTGAAGAAGGGAATGGGACAAGTAAAGCCTGAAGCATGCTGACCTGTCTAGCTTAGGAAGGACTGCCAGGTGTCCACACGTGCAGGCCAGGGGCTCCTGAGTCCATCACGGCGTCTGCTGGGAGCTGTGGTGGACGCCAGCTGCGTTTCACAGAGCAAGACCAGGCAGCTGTGCCCGGCTGGAGACCCTGGCCAGGTCACAATTGACCCTCTTGGTCTGGATGGGAGAGGTGTCTGTCCGCAAGCTCACGGGCAGGGCTGTGGGGACAGAAAATCCTGATGTCTGGCCTCAGGATGACAGGGCCACACCGGCCTCATCCCTGCCCACAGCCTTCAGCTGGGGTGGCAGGAAGCGTGCCCCTCCGTGGATGCTTGCTGGTGGTGGCATGCGGCATGGTTCCTCCCCTGGCCTCAGGGTTGAGGTCCACAAGTACGTGGCTCTGAGAGGCTTTGGGCGTTGCTCATGGTTTTCAGAGAGCCAGGCTGAGCCTGGACTCCCCACTTTCAGAGTGTCTCTCTCTCTCTCTCTCTCACTCTCTCTCTCTCTCTCTCTCTCTCTCTCTCTCTCTCTCTCTGTCTGTCTCTGTCTCTGTCTCTCTCTTACCTCTGGGGGCCCCTTCCTGGACCAGATGTTCTAGTGACCCCAGACCCTTGGCTCTTGGCAGAGGACAGTTTCAGATCTGCTAGGGACAGTTGACAGCTTTGGTTATGGAGGCTCAGGGTTCAACCGGCATGTGTTGGGCAGAGGCCAGGGGAGCGCTGAATGCCCTGGGGTGCCATGGACAGCCCCTCGGAGTTACTCAGCCCAAGTCCGGGCACTGAGGTTCAGGATTCAGCTCCACATGGGCACTGCCCGGAGTGGAGTGGTTGGTGCCACAGCCCCAGCTTGTGTGACGTGGGGTGGGGGGGGGCATTTGTGGGAGCGGTGGGAGGAGAGGATGGGTGGCTAGAGTTGGCAGAGGGAGCTGGGCTGTGGCCGCGGGGCCAGGACTGACATTCTCAGGACAGCCAGGACAGGGAAGGGAGAGGAGAGGAGAGGTGGCCGCCCAGCCCTTGGTGCAGATGGACAGACTGCACTCACACAAGACATCTTTGTGGGGGCACTCAGCCTGGCCCAGCCCAGCACTGAGAAGGAGGGGGGGGAGAGAGGGGAGAGGGGAGGGAGAGGAAGGAGAGAGAAGGGAGAGAGAGGGGAGAGAGAGAGCTAGAGGGGGAGAGAGGGGGAGGGGGGCAGAGAGAGAGAGAGAGAGAGAGAGAGCGCTAGTCCTAGCACTCAGGGCCTGGGCTCTGCCCCTGAGCTTTTCTTGCCCTAAGGATGACACTCTACCTTTTTTTTGTTGTTGTTGTTGTTTTTGGTACGGTTGTGGGGCTTGAACTCTGGGCCTGGGCGCTGTCCCTCAGCTCTTCAGCTGAAGGCTAGCACTCTACCACTTGAGCCACAGCGCCACTTCCGGCTTTTTTCTTTTTGCTTATGTGGTGCTGAGGAATCGAACCCAGGGCCTCAGGCATGCAAGGCAAGCGCTCTACCACTGAGCCACCTTCCCAGTCCCACACTCTACCATTTGAACCACAGCTCCACTTCTGGCTTTTTGCTGGTTAATTGGAGATAGGAGTCTCACGCCTTTTACTACCTGGGCTAGCTTGGAACAGCGACCCTCAGATCTCAGCCGCCTGAGTAGTTAGGATGGCAGGCATGAACCCGGTTCCTGAGGGACATTTTAAAGGCGGATGCCCAGGTCACCTCAGGACCAAAGGACTCACAATGTCCAGTGGGAGGGTGTAGGCAGGTGACAGGATGTTTTAAAGGTCCCACGTGATTCCACCGCGCAGCAAAGTTTGTGACCTATGACCGTGCCACGCCCGGGGGAGCGAGGGAGAGGGTTACCCTGCACCTGAGCCGGTGCTGGTCGGCAGCACTGAGGGGCTTGGTGCCCTCTGGGCTGGCCTGATGCAGGCTGGGGGAGGGGGCGATGAGGAACATGGGCGGAAAAAGGGAAGGGAGATGAGATGGTCAGGGAGGGATGGTGCCCACCCACCCGGCCGGCCTGTCAGAGGGGCAGGTACCGCTGCATTCCCCCCTGCCACACTGTAGGTGAGGCTGAGACTTCATATCCGCCTAAGATGGAAGTGGGAGGAGAGGTAGTGACTTCCCCCTCCCTGGGTGTATGCGAGCGGAAGCCAGCAGGATCTGCTCTCCTTCCTTCCCGGGGGCCTCAGCCTGGGCAGCATGGTGTTTCTCCCTGGGGTCTATGAGTGGCTGTGGAGCCCCTGTGTCCTGTGTCTGCAGTGTCCCTTCCTGTCCCCCCTCCTGTCCCCCCCCACTCAGCAGCCGCCGTGCCCCCCCCCCCCCCCCGCAGCGTGTCCGCTGGCCCCCTGTGTGACTGTAGCTCTGCCTGGCAGGTGGTCCGGAGACACATCCTGGGCTCCATTGTGCAGAGCGAGGGCAGCTACGTAGAGTCCCTGAAGCGGATACTCCAGGTGCCTCCTTGGGTCTCGCAGGGGAGGAAGGGAGGAAGGGGGGCACTTCCTAAGGAGCATTTGGGAAGGGGACCCCACACTGGCCTTGTTTAGGGGGGGATGGCAGGAGCTCCAAATGGGAGGGTTCAGGTAAGGGTTCCCCAGGCCCCGGTGTTCATGCTCATGGCTAGTAATGAAATTGGGATTCCCCCAAATGAGAGGGTCGAGGCAGGGCGGGCCTCTTTCATGCCCAGAAAGGTGCTGTGTCTTCCTGGCCACTCTGGGACCCCCCCGGGGCTCCGCAAGGCGGGGATGGGGGGTGAGAAGCTCCTGGTTTCTCACAGGGGGATCACTAAGCCCACGTGAGTGCCATGTGTCCTGGGTGTGCTGCCCTGGCCTGGGGTTTGAACCCCTGACTCCATGACTCTTCCCGCTGCCAGTGTGAGGCCACCTCTCTGAGTCTGGGCCTGCTAGGAGGGTGGCACTCCCTTGGACAGACACCTCTGGGTGTCCCCAGCTGGCCAGCCCCTCCCTCGGGGCTGCCTCCCTAGCACAGAAAAGACCCTCCTGCTCCCCGCGACCCAGCTTAGCACAGAAGTCCCAGGGGCTGTGATGGGCAGCGAGAGAGGAGAGGGGCATCGCGTTCACGGAGAACCTTCCAGAAGGATGTGTGAGGAGGGAGGGTGTTTCTTCACCCTGCAGGAAGGTGTGGGTGTGTGTGGGGGTGTCTGCCGCGTTCCCTCAGCCCTGACGGCCCCCGGCTCCCTGCAGGATTACCGCAACCCTCTGATGGAGATGGAGCCCAAGGCGCTGAGCATCCGCAAGTGCCAGGTGGTATTCCTCCGGGTGCGGGAGATCCTGCACCTGCACTCCATGTTCCAGATCGCCCTGTCCTCCCGCGTGGCCGAGTGGGACTCCACGGAGAAGATCGGGGACCTCTTCGTGGCCTCCGTAGGTGTCCCCAAACACTTTTCGTGGCCTCCCCCCTGGGTAGAACCACAGCCAGCCTGACCTCAGAGGTCATGTGATCCAGTCTCCCTCCTCTGCTGGGGCCACTTGCCTGAGCCAGCGGGGCCGGAGGGCAGCAGGGCCCCCAAGTCTACATGGGCTATGCTGGGGGTGGACGCGGCCCCTTGGAGTGCCGAGATGGCCTTTGAAGAGGACCTCCAGGCCGAGCGCAGCCACCACCTGGCTTGCCCAGATGGGGAACCCCCTGGGATACCAGTGGCCTCCAGCCACCTAAACTACCCTCACCCAGCACTCAAAGAGCGATGGGCTGCTGGAGGATAAGCTGGCTCAGGCAGTGCTCAGGGTCCCAGGGGTGCTGGAGAAGAAGACCTGGCCTTGGAGGTCAGGTCTGGTCTCCCGAGGTCCTGGCCTGGGTTTGGGATCTCAGACAGTTCTAGAGGCCCCTCCGGTCTCTGGGGCCTGAGGGGGGTGCAGGGTGTAGGGAAGGCCAAGCCAGCTAAAAGAAAAAAAGATCAGCTGGGCGCCGGTGGCTCACACCTGTAATCCTAGCCACGCAGGAGGTTGAGATCTGAGGATCACTGTTCAAAGCCAGTCTGGGCAGGAAACTCCATGAGACTCTTATCTCCAATGGACCACCAAAAAGCTGGAAGTAGAGCCGTGGCTTAAGTGGTAGAGTGCTAGCCTTGAGCACAAAAAAAAGGAAAAGAAGAAACGTTACAGGACAGTGCCCAGGCCCGGAGTTCAAGCCTCAAGATGGCACATATATATATAATATATATACACATACATATGTATGTATGTATATATATACATATATATATATATATATATATACACACACACACATACACATATATACATATAGTCTTGAAAAACCACAGGGTTTGGTAGATCCTCTGAATGGACAGCATCCTTGGCTGGTGTGTCTGGGGGGCTGTGGCAAGGAGGGAGGGTGGGTTCCATGCCTATGCCCTGCCTTCTACAGCTCAGCTCTAGAGACATCACTATGGTGAGAGCTGGGGGCCCTGTCCAAGAAAACACATATAAAGCAAATAATATCCCCTCCCTCTGTGATCTTGGGGTGATTTCTGCTTCTTCAAGCCCAGATTCCCTTCCCAAACAGAGCGGCAGGTCAGCTGGCCTCACGGGTTTGCTGCCTGCCCCACAGAGATGACACCTCCCCCCCCCCCCACTTCTTTACAGTTTTCCAAGTCCATGGTGCTGGACGTATACAGCGACTACGTGAACAATTTCACCAACGCCATGTGCATCATCAAGAAAGCCTGCCTCACCAAGCCAGCTTTCCTCGAGTTCCTCAAGGTGGCCCCGGGCTGTCCAGGCCGCTGACCAGGGCTGGGCTGGGGGAGGCTGAGCACATGGGAGGTACACGTCAGCCCGGAACTTGATGTCACAGCTGTGACCTGCACCCCTGCCCGGCCCCTTTGGGGATGCCTCAGTTCTGTGGGGGAGAAACTACTTCTTGATCCCCGGAGGGGGCAAGGATGAGCTAAAGGCTCTGTGGGAGGCAAGGGTCCCCGAGCTGTGCAGCCGGGAGGGCAGGCCTGCGAAGCCCCGTAGGGGGTGTGCGGGCTCCGCCTTGCAGCTCTGGGGCTATGGCTAGGGCCTGGGGTTCCTTGTTTGAAAATGAGGAGGGTGTCTCCCCAGGTCCTGGGTGTCAGTCACTTGGGAGGATGGAGGCTCAGGGCTATGGTTAGCTTTGGAGTCCGTGAGGGGCTATGGTCAGGTTCCCCAGATGCTGGAAGAGGAGCAGGTGAGGTCGACAGAGCCCTGGCTACAGGGAACTGGCATCCATGGAGGACACGGATGGGTGGATACTAGAGACTCAGTGGGAGCCTCTGGGTCTGACTTCCATTGGGTACTGGAGGCTCAGCGGGGAGCTCGGGAACTAACTTGCCCTGGGTACGGGGGTTCAGTGGGAGCCTCAGGGAGAGATTTGCCCCAGGTACTGGGACTCAGTCAGTGGGAGCCTTGAGGACTGAGTTGCCCTGGGTACGGGGGCTCAGTGGGAAGCTTGGGGACTGAGTTGCCCTGGGTACGGGGGCTCAGTGGGAAGCTTGGGGACTGACTTGCCCTGGGTACTGGGGACTCAGTGGGAAGCTTGGGGACTGACTTGCCCTGGGTACTGGGGGCTCAGTGGGAAGCTTGGGGACTGACTTGCCCTGGGTACTGGGGGCTCAGTGGGAAGCTTGGGGACTGACTTGCCCTGGGTACTGGGGGCTCAGTGGGAAGCTTGGGGACTGAGTTGCCCTGGGTACTGGGGGCTCAGTGGGAAGCTTGGGGACTGAGTTGCCCTGTGTACTGGGGGCTCAGTGGGAAGCTTGGAGACTGAGTTGCTTTGGGTACTCAGCGGGAGCCTCGGGGACTGACTTGCCCTTGTCCTCCCCAGCGCCGACAAGTGTGCAGCCCAGACCGCGTCACCCTCTATGGGCTGATGGTGAAGCCCATCCAGAGGTTTCCACAGTTCATCCTCCTGCTTCAGGTACTGCCAGGGGTTCGGCTTCTGCTGGCCTGGGGGTGGGTGTGGGTGGCACAGATGATCAGGGCTTGCCTGGGGCAGTCAGAGTCCTCCCACCCCCAGGGTGAGGCTCCGGCCTCACCTTCCTCCTGCACTGCAGTGCATCAGGTTCCATGGCACGTTGGGTCCTTCTGCCCAGAGCAGGCAGCAGTCGGTGACAGCCACAGGGCCCTGGGACCCGAGGGCCTTAGCTGCCAGTGGAGGGACGGTGGTGTCTTGGCCTCTGTTTACTCACCAGTGAGTGGTCATCAGTGCATCAGCGCCAGTGAGCGCTTTTCCGTATTTGCCACCAGTGGACCAGTGCTGAGCGGGGGATCTGGGGCGTCCCCTTCATGCCGCAGTCCCCACCTCCCCCTCCGCCAGCTCTCCTTCTGTGCCAAGGAGACTCTGTCCATTAAGCCCCATCTGGATGCCCCCCTGCAGCCACCCCGCCCTCCCCGTCCAGCAGCCCTGTCCTGCCCACTGAGCCCAGGGATCCTGCCACTCTAGGAGCCTCCTGCCTGCGGAATCTCGCAGTGTTTGTCTTTTCGTGAGGACGTTGTATCCTCAGGTTCATTCGCCTTGGCATGATGTCAGAATTTCCTTCCTTTTAATTTACTTATTTATTGTTCCTTTAAAAGTTTGGTGCTGGTCCTGAGACGTGAACTCAGGGCCTTGTTCTCTCTTGGCTTTTTTTTTTTTTTTTTTTTGGCTCAAGGCTGTTGATCTCCCATTTAAGCCGCAGCTCCACTTCTGGCTTTTTTTTTTTTTTTCTTTTTCTTTTCTGGTTTATTGGAGGTAAGAGTCTCACACACTTTCCTGCCCTGCCTGGTTTTGAACCATGATCCTCAGATCCCAGCCTCCTGAGTAGCTAGAATGACAGGCATGAGCCATCTGTACCTGGTGATTTCTTTCCCTTGTTGAGGCCCGTGTGTGTTTGAATGTATAGAGCGGCCACGTTTTACCCCCCCAGCTATCACTCAGTGGCCATCTTATTTTGGCCATTGTGAGTCGCACTGCTGTGGGCACAGTAGACGGATGTCTCTAAGAGCCCTTGTGATGACAGTGCTGTTGAGCATATACTCTGCGAGGCACACAATGATCTTATTCTCTTCATTCATTAGCAGCCCCTCTGGGCTATTCTACACCCAGTACCAAGCTGCACCCTTCAGACCTGGTCTGTGGGGGTGGTGTGGGGGCATAGCTTTGCCCCAGCCCAGAGAAGGCCTGTGTGTGTGTGTGTGTGTGTGTGTGTGTGTGTGTGTGTGTGGTGCCGTGTCCCAGTCTTGGCTCATCTCTGGCTGGTAGGACATGCTGAAGAACACCCCCAGGGGCCACCCGGACAGGCTGTCTCTGCAGCTGGCCCTCACGGAGCTGGAGACCCTGGCTGAGAAGCTGAATGAGCAGAAGCGACTGGCTGACCAGGTGGCTGAGATCCAGCAGCTGACCAAGAGCGTCAGCGACCGCAGCAGCCTCAACAAGGTGAGAGCAGCCTCCTCCCCCCCCCCCCCCCCCGCCCCCTCTGCCGTCCCCACCTGCGAGGTTCCGATGTTCTTAGAGAGAGGGGCAATCTTTGTTTCTCCAAACCCACTGCTCTGGTCTCCCGGTTCAGATTCTCACCTGGAGCCCACATTTATCGCTGCACATGCTATTTTAGGGTACAGGCAGCTTTTAGTTAAAACAAGAGGCTCTGGGTTTAAAATTCAGATATTGTTTGTGCCACTGGTGCTTGCTGTCTGGCATCGGGGGACAGCCTCAACCTCTCTGAACCTCACTTGCATCCTCTGGTAGGAGGAGAATTCAGTAGCATCAGACAGCCAAGGTTGCTTGAAGATACATGAGGAGGAGGACCAGCCCCTTCCAAGAGCCCTTAGTAGAGGAAGAAGAGAATGGAGGCCATGGTCTGCTGTGGTATTGGCCTACACTGGTATAGCTTAATAAAAGCAAAACAAAAGCCCTTAAAATGCGCAGATGAATATTCAGAGAGCCCTAGTTTTAGAGCACAGGCCACCTTACCACAGCTCCTGTTTGCCTTCCACCCCATCCCGGCCTGCAGTTCTGGACCCCTCTCCCTCCCTCTGCGCATCGCTGGCCGTGGGAGGGGGAGGGGACCTGCCTCAGCCTGTGGGAAGGCTGTCTTTGTATCAGCCTATGGGAGGTTTTCATGTCTTGGGGGGGGCGGAAATCGAGGAGCCCTTTCCTCAGGCACAAGGCCTCAAACACAGGACTTCCTGTTCTCCCTCGGCTTTTTTGCTTAAGGCTGGCGCTCTACTGTGGAAGCCACACCTTCAGCCTGGCTTTTATGCTGGTTAACTGGAGAGGAGATGGAATCTCTCAGGTTTTCTGCTCCCCAGCTGGCTTCAAACCATGACCCTCAGATCTCAGCCTCCTGAGCCGCTGGGATTACAGGTGTGAGCCTCAAGTGCCCCTTGCCTCTCTGTAGGGTCTGAGGCTATGGCTGGCTGTTCCAGAGAGGAACAGGGAAGAGTTCTGCAGTGCCCGGGAGGACAGCTGGCAGCCCCGCTCTTATGCACCACAGTTGCCAGTGCAAAGATCTCTGCGGCTGGCACCGCTAGGCCCACGGGCCCGTGGGGCAGGTGTCCCTTCTTCTCAGGTCCCTTTTTAGGCTGCAGATGGACTGGGGTCTCTACACTGTATTTCTAAGATGAGGGAAGTCGTTGGCAACCTTTAAAAACTGAGAGATTTTCCACAAGATCCTGACTGGCAGATGTGAGAGCGGCTGCCCACATCCCTCGCATTCCTCTCCCCACTAGCGCCACCTGCTGGCTGGAAGCCCTCTGGGTTTGCCCCCTCTGTTCAGGGGCCCAGAGCTGGGGATGAAGACGTGTGTGTGTGTGTGTGTGCTTGTGTGTGTGTGTGTGTGTGTGTGTGCGCGTGCGCGCGTGTCCCTATCCATTCAGGATTTTTCAGGGTATTGCCCACTTCACCATCCTGTCCTGAAAGCCCGCAGGTTTGCAATGTCTCTGGAGGGCAGAATTCAGCCCAGGATGGCTACCTATGCCATCCTTCATGCCTGGGAGGTTTTCCTTTCATTCACCCCCAGCTCCCTGTGTGGGGTACTTGGGGATCCTTTCCTCTTTGGTTCACACATCTTTGAGCTGAGCACATGCAAAGGAGGTCTCCCCTGGAGACCTGCTGTTGGTACGTGGTGGCGGCTGGCTGGAAGTCAGGGCCACCGGATTGACGCTGAGGAAGGCAGGCCCTGCAGGCCTTGAGCCTGTTTTCACCTCTAGCAAGGGAGGGCTGAGCTGGGCAGCGGTGAGATGCTGTGGTGGTGGTCACATGTGGTATCCCCCTCGGAGCTCTCCCGGGACGGTCCTGACCCGTGAGTTGTTCTCCCTTCGTCACCCAGAGAAGCAGAAATGAAACTGGGCGTAGCCCGAGCCGGAATCGTGCCCCTATTTCAAAAGAGCTGATTCAGGAGCCCGTGGAGGGACCGTTTGGGCAATATCCGTTTTTTTTTTCCCCTCCTATTCTTGTCTTTTCAAAGAAATCCCTGTGAACCAGTAGGGGAGGGCGCCCCTGGCAGTGTCTGGCGGAAACCTTCTGCCCTCAGGACCCTAGTCAGGTTTTCGTGAGCCTCTGCATCTGGCTCAATTGTGCAATCAGGGTGAGCGCCGCGCTAGCAGCTGTGAGCGATCTGGGCCATCCCCCTTCCTGTCATGCAATGCCCTGTCCACCCTGCAGGGGGCAGCACCTGCAGCCTGTCACTTTACCTATGGTATCTCCTCATCTGGGAAGTGGGAGGTCTCACAGGACCGCTCCTGGATTAGAGGGAGATGGAGCGGTGTTTGGGATGCAGCCACACCCTGTGCCGCTTGGACAGTTGGTTGTGCGGCAGACTTCGGTTGATCCTTGTGTATCTCCAAGAGGGCAGAGCATCCTCTTTTGGGTAGGCCTTAGGTGGCCTTTCCTTTCCCATCTAGTAGGGAAAGAAGAAAAGAAGGAAGGGAGGGAGGGAGGGAGGAGAAACGACGTCTGTTAGAGGCACAGCTTTTGGCGATATGTTTTTCTGGACCTCTCTCACCATCCCTGTGTTTCCCAGTCCTAGCGGGTTGGTGGGGCTGGTGTGAGCAGGTGAGGGTGGAGCTGGGGCTCAGAGCCAGTCTCTGTAGGTCAGGATGCAGCATGCCGCAGTGAAACCATCACCAACAGCGCCCCCAGGCAGAGGCCCGGGGACACCCCCAGGCAGAGGCCCGGGGAGTCTACGGTGTGCTGAGTGCAGGGCTGGTGCTGCAGGACTCCTTTGCCCTCCTGGGCTGCGCTCAGATTGCCCCTGTTCCAGGCTTAATGTGTTGCTGGTGGCATCTTGAAATCCTAACTGCTTTTGAGCCTAGGCCTGTGCTTTATTAAGTAACTAAGTCATAGACTTCGGTGATGCCCAGTGCCTCCCCAGCCTTGTGGCTTCTGCCTGTGGGCTCTGGGGTGGTAGAAATGCCCAGAGCCAGCCGGAGCCTAGGCTGGGACAAGGGGGTTCTTTCTTAGGCTTAGGGGCCCATGGGCCTTTACTTAATAAAGCCCAGTTACTTAACACAGCCACTCCAGTGGCCTCAGCCGCAGAGGGCAGGCTCTGCCTTGGCGGCTGGGGAAACTGAGGCTCAGGCAGGCAAAGGGTGCTGCTAAGGGGACCCAGCCAGGTGGGTACTCGGGATTCCCAGGGCCTCCCCCGAGCAGAGAACCTGGCAGGTGCCCCATGGCCTCACTGCACAGAATGTACGGTCACCCCAAAAATGGAGGTCGCTTTCGCTTCTCAGCCTCACTCTCCTTCTTTCTAAGGCAAAAGGTTCCAAGTCTCTGGCACCTTCTGTGAGGTTTGCGTAGCCGTCTAGGCCCTAAACTGATGTGGCTCCTCCCTGCCCCTCCTCCAGCTGTTAACGTCCGGCCAGCGGCAGCTGCTCCTATGTGAGACGCTGACGGAGACGGTGTACGGAGACCGAGGGCAGCTGCTCAAGTCCAAGGAGCGCAGGGTCTTCCTGCTCAATGACATGCTGGTCTGCGCCAACATCAACTTCAAGTAAGGGCCGGCCCGGGCTAGGGAAGTGCCGACCTGGGTCTGGGCCTGGGCTCGGGCGCGGCCTAGGATAGCCTGGAGCAGTGTGGGCCTGGGTCCACCCGGCCAATTCACTTGCATGTGTGCCTTTAGGTATCAGGATGCACCCCAGATCTCTAGCTGTGACCACCCCCCCACCCCAGTGGGCTCCTGAGCGCTTTAGAACATTCTGGAAAGGGCATGACGGCAGCAGTAGCTGAGGTTGCTGCTGGGTGCAGGGCAGAGGGGAGGAGGTGGGGCTGGGGCTTGTGTACTCCATGTGGCACCACAGAGCAGGTTTAGGGCCACCTGGCGCCAGGTCACAGGTCCCGGCAGGGGAGAGAGCAGGTAGGGTGGACGTTTCTCCCACCCCAGGACCACGCATCTCAGGTCCCCTGTATGTCTTTGGCCCTCATGCTGGCCAGGGTTAGGTGTGGTATGCAAAGTGGGGTCCTAGGGGCCTAGTCCTGGGATACTGGTTAGTGGGATAAGGGCTAAGTCACTTAATCTCACGGAGCAGGGCTGTCTGGAGAGAGAGAAAAGCAGGCCCAGTCCAGGGGGACAGCGCCCCCCCCACAGTTGCTCTGTCTGTCCATACCTGGTCCTGTGGGCCTCATCTACTCCCCCCAATATCTACCCCTCCGGATGTGCAGCCCAGGGCCACCCCCACCGTCCTCGGAAATGGCTTCGCCCCAGTAACCACATTCCTTATTGTCTTTTCCCCAGGCCGGCCAACCACAGGTAGGTGATTTGGGGCTCAGGTGCTTGGAGCATGTGGTTCTGGCTCTGGGGCTGAAGTGTGGCCTCCCTGGTGCTCGGCCCCAGCGAGGGTCCCTGGGCTGCTGTGGCTTGGTTCTGGCCTGAGGTCTTGTGCTTGGGCTGTGTGGAGCCTGGTTGAGCTGGGGTGCTGGGGTCCGGCGCTGTGTTGCCTCTGGGCCCGGGGCATGGCAGGCGCTCAGGACTTCTCTATTCTGTCCTGGCAGAGGCCAGCTGGAGATCAGCAGCCTGGTGCCCCTGGGGCCCAAGTACGTGGTGAAGTGGAACACGGCGCTGCCACAGGTGCAGGTGGTGGAGGTGGGCCAGGACGGTGGCTCCTATGACAAGGACAACGTCCTCATCCAGCACGCGGGTGCCAAGAAGGCCTCGCCTGCCGGCCAGCCCCAGAGTGAGTGCAGCCCCCCCCCCCCCGCCATGGGACCCCAGGACCCGCCTGTGGGCACAGGCTGACCAGCGCCCCACGCCCTGCCAGCTCTCCCCGCCCCGCCTGTGGCTCGCCAGCGGCCTGCAGAGAGCTCCCCCCCAGGTGCCTCAGGCAGGGGTCTCCTTGCTGCACCCAGGGCATCGCCTGCACACTGTCCTCCTTGAGCTCCAGGGGACCCTGCTGTCTGGCTCCGCCTGGCTCCCGTTTCCCTGAGGCCCCTAGGCCAGAGGAGTGCCGTGCAGGGCCGCCTGCCGGCAGCGCCTGACCCTCTGCTCTCTGCCTCCGCATGGCTGCCCTGTTATGCTCCCAGGACCCTGCAGTGGCCGCCTGGCTCCTGTCCTTCTCTCCTTTCCTCGTCATTCCACCACGTGGCATCAAATCTGTGTGCCTCCCCCGCCACCCCGGTGCCTCCCCTCGCTCTTGGAATAGAGGTCCCATGCCCACTTTGAATGTCCCTCCCTTCCCCTCTCTTCCCTCTCCTCCCTGCCCAACCACTCTCCCCCCTGCTGGGGCCTCTGGGGTCCTCGGTAGCCCCTGCTCCCGTGGAAACAGGGTCATAACCTTGCCTTTTCCCAGAACGCCCTCCTGTCCTCACACATCTGCCCGTGTCCTACTCAGGGCGGCTTTCCTGATGGCTTCAGGCTCTAGGCGGTGTTTGTCTCATGATTGGTTGAGATTCTAACCTTGCTTGGAGCCTGGGGTACCAGCGAGCTAAGCCACAGGGCTGGCAGAGTGCAGTGCCCAGAGACACCTCCATAGGGCCAGAGGGTACTTGCATCTATCTTCTGCCCTGCCCACTTGCTGTCTGACTGGTGTGCCGGGAGGCCCCGTGGGCTTGGAGGGAGCGCGTGGCCGGACACCTGCTCTGACCGTGGCGCCCACTGGCAGACCTGGGAGGTGGAGAGAGCGGTGTCCCACCCCCTCCCCCTCTCGGCCCCTTGCTCTGACTCAGACTTTCTGTAGCTAGAGCCCCTGGTATACTGCCGCCCCCCCACCCCCACCCCAAAGTAGAAACACCTTCTTATTGAACCCCGGTAGGTTTCGGATGGGTTTTTATTATATCATTATTCAAATACATACACATAGAAGGCTTAGGGAGATCAGCTCCATATGTTTAGACCCCTTTAACAACGATAAAACCCAAACAAAACCACAAATTAGACACCAAGTGACGGGACAGTAAAATTCCCATCAACGGCATTAATTTAACGCGCTGGCGGATGGCGTGCTGCCGATCGTAAATGGCTCACGCCACGGGCGCGGCTCTGTCACGGTGCAGGGTCTCCATTGTCCCCCTGTCTGTCCCAGGGCAAGGGGTACACTGGGGCGGCCGCACCCACGAGGTCCCCCCAGGTCACTGTGGAGCCCCTCCTCACCCTCCCTCTGGTGTCTGTGATCTGTGACATTTCAGGTGTGTCCTGTCCAGGTAGTCCCCACGCAGGTCCAAAGACACCGTAATGGGGCTTGCTAGACATCGGCTGGCGGTGCAATGCCCCCTGGCCACCACTGCCCAACAAGAAAGCAGCCCAGACTAATTATTTTCTGTTTTGTTGTTTGTTTCTCCAGTCCTGGGTGCTGTCTGAGCCTCTTGGTGTTCAGGGCTGGCATTGTACCACTTGGGCCACAGCACTGTTTCCAGTGTTTCCTGAGTAGTTTATGAAAGTTAAGAGTGTCCCAGACTTTTCTGCTCGGGCTGGCTTCGATCCACCATCTTTAGATCTCAGCCTCCTGTGTAGCTAGGATGATAGGCGTGAGCCACGGCCGCCCATCTAACAGCCCGGATTTCTGGCGTGGTGTGCGTCTGTCTCTTACTGGCCATCATCATCATGCTGCCATTCTCCCTGGCATGGTCATCAGAGATCTGAGGCCACTCACCCTGCCCCACTGGCTCATCACCCAGTATCTTTCTCCCAGCACCTGGTTGTTAATTGGCTGTGTCTGTGCCTCCACCATCCCCCCCCGCCCCCCCCCCGTTCCCCCTAGGCTGTAAACTCCATAAGAGCAGAGATCCCACCTAGATGGTTTACGCACGCGCGTGTGCGTGCACTCTAGAACTAGAGTTTGAAGTCAGGGCCTGGATGCTGTTTCTTCATTTTTTGTTTTCTTTTTTCACTTGAGGCTGGTGCTTTACCACTTAAACCACAGCTCTACTTCTAGCTTTTGCTG